>NC_142942.1:27677120-27682120 GCF_046866305.1 Octopus bimaculoides
CCTCTACCCGGAATTCATTGCTGTACTCATTTCCAACCCTCACCTTACTGGCAGCATCTCTGTACATGGCTCGCACAGCTCTCACTAACCATTCTTCTATCCCAAGTTTCCTCATTGACCACCAGATAAGGGATCGGGGGACCCTGTCAAAGGCTTTCTCCATGTCAACGAAAGCCAGGTACAGAGGTTTATCCTTAGCTAGGTATTTCTCCTGCAACTGTCTCACTAGAAATAAGGCATCAGTAGTGCTTTTACCTGGCACGAACCCAAACTGCATCTCATCTAAATTGATTCGCTCCCTAATTAGTTGGGCTATGACCCTCTCTGTAACTTTCATAACCTGATCTAACAGCTTGATGCCTCTGTAATTATTTGTATCTAAAGCGTCACCTTTACCTTTGTAGCAGTTGACTATGATGCTGCTACACCAGTCATTGGGTATGACTCCTTCGTGTATCACCTGGTTCGTAATACGGGTGACTAGGCTATAGCCAACACTGCCAGATATTTTGAGCATCTCTGCAGTGATTCCTGATGGGCCGGGGGCTTTCCCGGTCTTCATACTCTTAATTGCTTTATCTACCCTGGTACTATCAACTCGGATAGCTGGTCCCTCTATTGGGTCGACATACGGCAGGCTCTCTTTCTCCCATTCATTCTCTTTATTAAGCAATCTATCGTAGTGGCATCTCCAGACCTCTTTCTTTGCATCCTCATTTAATGCAAGCGTACCATCATCCATGCGAACACATTTCTCTCCTACAACATCACTATTCTCTCTCCTACACTGTCTTGCAACACGAAATACCTCGAGTCTTTGGTCCTCACGGCGCAGAACATTGGCAAATCTTTCCTTATCTGCTTCCCCTCTGGCTAAATAAACCTGTCGCCTAGCCTCCCTTCTGGCACATTGGTACAATTCCCTGCTACCACCATTCTTCCAGTCCTTCCAAGCCTGTTTCTTTTGTCTAATAGCCCTGTCTACCTCCTTGTTCCACCACCACGTTACTCTGGGTTGGGAGGGGACCTTACACCACCCACAAATCTGGTCGGTGGCTTTCAACAGGTTGTCCCGCAGAAATCTCCAGAAATCTCCAATGAGATAGGTATTACAGAATAATAGTAAGGGTTAAGGCAAATGATTGAATGACGTAATTACAAAATGAAGAGATCAATAGATTAAATTTATACTTATATAATGGTATTAAATATGGTTTATATAAAGTTAAAGAAGTGATTTTAAATTCTCAATCGCAGAATAATGGTAATAATATAGCCTGAACAGGATAAACTACCCCTATTTTGCAGAGAAAAGTGTAGGTGGCTAGCTGTGGACTCCAACTCACATCCCCGTGATTACGCGTCATGATGCTTTGACCGATTAAGCTAAACTACCCACTACAAATTCCTCTGCAAATTTAAGATATATAAATCTCGCTTTATGAGACGCTCTCATATGTTAAATTCAAATTACGACAAATGTAAATAAACAAACGAAGTTTGCTTTTAAAAGTGTTGAAATGTTTTTTAGAAAGTTAAAGAAGTGATTTTAAATTTTCAATCGCAGAATAATGCTAATAATATAGCCTGAACAGGATAAACTACCCCTATTTTGCAGAGAAAAGTGTAGGTGGCTAGCTGTGGACTCAAACTCACAATAAATAAGTATACTATTATCAGTTGTTTAAAATGTGGGTTATATGGGTGTCTTAAATATTGAAAATTTAAGTGGGGGAGTATTGAATATGCTGCTGAAAACTAATATACAGTTTATTATTTCAATTTATATATATATATATATATATATATATATATATATATATATATATAGAGAGAGAGAGAGAGAGAGAGAGAGAGAGTAAAAGATTTGAATTTACTAAGATGGGAGTATTGCATGTGGTTAAGAGTAAATTGATAATATAGTTTTGAATTATGTTGTAAAGTTTAGGTAAAAATTGGATATAGGTGAGTTACATGGCGCATAAGTAAGGTGAGATTTACAATGAATGTGATATTATGTATTATTGTATTATGATAAGATAAGTATGGGATTAAGTATAAAGATCAAAATAAAAATCAGAATAAAAAATTTTTATATTAATATTAAGGATTAATTTAAGGTTATGGGGATAAAAATAGTGGTTATATTTATGCACCTAATAAAAAATAATGTTACTGAAAAATATGCGGATGGTATTATAAATGCTAATTAATCTACTTGAACATTAAAAAACGATGTATATTTATTATATCATTCTCACTGCAAGAAAATCATTAATTAGATTTGACAACAAATACTGGGCTAGAAAGGACACATCCAATAACTTTGATATACCTATGGGATCGACTAATCCAGCTCAGTTCACTGATATTGTAGGAATTTATATTCTGTAAAAGTTCAATAATGAATTTCCAGCAATAGCCAGAGGATTATATAGAGACGATGCATTATTTATAATTAAAACTACAAGTTGCAGAAAATTAGAAAATTACTAGAAATCTCAAATTCTGTAATACGTTTAGGCTGAAAATTTCTGTAGAAAACGAGCATAGTTCCATAAACTTTTTAGATGTCAACCATAACCTACTCACAGGCAACCATGCACCATATCACAAACCAATTTCAAAGTTAACATATATTAATTATGATAGTAATCATCCCAAAACATTAACTAAATGTTTAGTTAAAAATATTCAATGCAGAATTAATTGCCTCTCATCTAACAAAGAAATCTTTGATATTAATAAGGACTATTATAACTCAGCATTAGCAAAGGCAAGGTATACACAAAAACTTTAATTTGAAAATAATGATAACCACTAGACAGTTAACAAGATAAATGATAAATTGCCTATAGAAAATAATGAACCTATACTTAGAATTAATAAACATAACAATACAAAGAAAAAGAATCATTCAAATTACTTGAATCCACCTACAAAACTTTAAAATGCTTCAAACATAAGAAACTTATATATAAAACATCTACTTGATAGCAACCATAAACGCCACAAAAAACATAATTATAATAATAATAGTAATATAATTTGACCTATCTTACCTTATGGCAGACAAATAAAGACAAACCTTATCAAAATAATCTGTTCCATAATAGATAAACATTTCGCTTCTAGTAAGTATAGTACCATAAGTAATAATAATTTAATAAGGATCGGATTTTCTATGACTAAAAACTTATTTAGACATTTATCATCTTCAAATAATTTTTAAACTTGATGAGTATTATAAAAATAGAAGCATTCCCCCTCCAGCTAGGAACACAAATACTACTAAAACTGACTTAAATGTTATACCAAGACGAAACAGGAGCACTAATACCAACACAAGTTATAATGATCTAAATGTTTTATGTGACTCTAGAGTTAAGGCAAATTGTAAATTTAACAACTACTGTTAATGCAAAAACCTAGTATATCAAGCCACAGTTGAATCTGAAGGTAAATATTTCTATTATCTTGGAGCAACAGCTTGTTATGTGAAATATCTCATCACAAACCATGAAGTCTCATTTCGAAATATTAGTAAACGTAATAGCACAAGACTTAGTAAATTTTATCTGGAAACTTAAAGATAGTAGTAAGACCTATAAAATTAGATGGAAAGTTCTAAGTAATGCTCTACCCTATAAATCACCAACCAAGACATGCTTGCTCTGTGTAGATGAAACGTATCATATCATATTCTCTAAGTACAATCTCTTAAATGATAAATCAGAAAAAGTTTACCAATGTTTGCATGCACATAAATAAACTTTTTCTAAATTTACAGAATCATATATTTGTTTTCCAACATTATTTCACAATATTATATAACATAAAATGCATTGCATATAATTACAAAACCATATTACTTTTTGTATATATACATAACCTATTCATTTGGCGAACATAATGCTTCCTAATCACATGCTCATATTTATATAAATATATGTTTTCACTGTCCTGTTTGTATTACCTATTTTGACCCTCAGCAAAAATCCCAAATTTTATTTAATTTGCTTTGTGGGAGCAATTGTTTTATCAAAAGTGTATATTGTTGTTAAATGCTCTAAATATGAGACTAGAAAAACAGCCAACAACTGATGAAGAGTCATTCTTTATGTTTGTTTTGTTTTCCATTTGTGTCTTTCATTGTTTGAAATAATAGTTCATGTTCCATATACTCTTGCTTTGTATTTTTATGTTGTACGTTTCATGATATCCTGTGCCCACATATGTTTATATGTATAGATGTAGGTATGTACATAAACATATATATATATATGCATATATATATATATATATATATATATATATATATGCATATATATATGCATATATATATATATATGCATATATGCATATATATATATATGCATATATATATATATATATATACATATATATATATATATATATATATATATATGCATATATATATATATATATATATATATATATATATATATATATATATATATATATATATGCATATATATAAATATATATATGCATATATATATATATATATATATATGCATATATATAAATATATATATGCATATATATATATATATATATATATATATATATATGCATATATATATGCATATATATATATATGCATATATATATATATATGCATATATATGCATATATATATATATGCATATATATATGTATATATATATGCATATATATATATATATGCATATATATATATATATGCATATATATATGCATATATATATATATATATGCATATATATATATATATATATATATATATATATATATATATATGCATATATATATATATATATATATATATATGCATATATATATATATATATATATATATATATATGCATATATATATATATATATATATATATATATATATATATATGCATATATATATATATATATATATGCATATATATATATATATATATATATATATATATATATCTCGCTGACATACTACGACGAAATACCCA
>NC_142942.1:27684620-27737120 GCF_046866305.1 Octopus bimaculoides
TCCTCTCTCTCTCCTTCGTAGTTTTTCCTTAAGGTCTTCAGGTTCTGGCTATATATAAATGAGAAACCCATTCTAAATTATCTCGCTGACATACTACGACGAAATACCCAAGATGCAGATAAGATAGAGATTTTTTTATTTATTTACGGCCTCAAACATCTCATAATACCTTCGCGCTTTAGTTTTGCCCCCTATTATTTATCTTGTTTCTCTCCATGAAATTCAATTGAATTCAGTTGTTGTCTTAAATTCATGCTTATTCATTTTCTAAGCTTCCTAAATTCATGCTACGTTATATTCTAATCACCCAGAATTCATTGCTCTTTTAAAAATTACGATTTATGCATTGTTGTCTCTCAAATATTTAAAATCTACAATTAAGAGCCCTATCTACTCGCTGTCATTCATTTTCTAAGCTTCCTAAATTCATGCTACGTTATATTCTAATCACCCAGAATTCATTGCTCTTTTAAAAATTACGATTTATGCATTGTTGTCTCTCAAATATTTAAAATCTACAATTAAGAGCCCTATCTACTCGCTGGCGGTACCTACCCACCACTACCCATTTTCCTTTATTCAAAAATTCTTATCGCTCCTTAAAATTATGGCTTTTAAGTGTTGATTTCTCAGCCCAAGAATTACAGCGTGATGTGCTGCTTGACTGGTCCCCCCTCTCTCTCTCTCTCTCTCTCTTTATATATATATATGATGATGATGATGATGATCTTTTCTCCCGCCATGCCTCTGTCTACCCCTCCATCCTCTCTCTCTCCTTCGTAGTTTTTCCTTAAGGTCTTCAGGTTCTGGCTATATATAAATGAGAAACCCATTCTAAATTATCTCGCTGACATACTACGACGAAATACCCAAGATGCAGATAAGATAGAGATTTTTTTATTTATTTACGGCCTCAAACATCTCATAATACCTTCGCGCTTTAGTTTTGCCCCCTATTATTTATCTTGTTTCTCTCCATGAAATTCAATTGAATTCAGTTGTTGTCTTAAATTCATGCTTATTCATTTTCTAAGCTTCCTAAATTCATGCTACGTTATATTCTAATCACCCAGAATTCATTGCTCTTTTAAAAATTACGATTTATGCATTGTTGTCTCTCAAATATATAAAATCTACAATTAAGAGCCCTATCTACTCGCTGGCGGTAACCCGCCCTCCCACCCCCTCCACCGGAAGTTCATTCCTCTGTCATCCCACCCCCTCCACCGGAAGTTCATTCCTCTGTCATCCCACCCCCTCCACCGGAAGTTCATTTCTCTGTCATCCCACCCCCTCCACCGGAAGTTCATTCCTCTGTCATCCCGCCCCCTCCACCGGAAGTTCATTCCTCTGTCATCCTGTCAACCTCGGCTGTCTCCCGGAACCCATCTAGTGGCCTTGGCCATCCTCTCCCCTACCTTTGGGTAGCGCATTAAGGTTGAGAAATGTTTGCAGGTTGTAGGTACTGTTTTGCTTATGAATTCTTCCAATTGCAAGTTTTCTTTTCAGGTACACGACACTGCTTTTCCCCTTCCCAGGCTACAGGCCCACACCCCCAACACCCATACTGTTAGGATTGGCACTCTCAACGTCGGCACGCTGAAAGGTAGATCTGGTGAAATTGTTGAGATGCTTGAACGGAGATGCGTAGATATGTGCTGCATCCAGGAAGTAAGATGGAGAGGAGGTTCTGCAAGGTTCCTCACAGGCAAAGAACACAGGTACAAGATTTTCTGGGCAGGGAACACTGACGGGGTCGGGGGCGTAGGAATACTTCTAGCGGAGAAATGGGTGGATAAGGTAATCGAGGTCGTTAGAGTAAGTGACAGAGTACTTAAGATCAGACTAGTGCTTCATCATAGATTAGCTACTGTCATCTCAGCCTATGCACCTCAACCTGGGCTACCAGATGGTCTGAAAGACCAATTCTATGACACCCTCTTGCAAACTACCTCGTCGACGAGTGACAGGGACCTTCTCTTTGTGGCTGGAGACTTCAACGGTCATGTCGGACGTCGTGCTGGGGGCTTCCATGGCATACAAGGAGGCTATGGCTTCGGTTCCCGCAACGAGGAGGGAACCAGACTGCTGGAGTTCTGTGATGCAACCAATCTTATGGTCTGCAATACCAACTTCAGGAAACCTGCCAGTCACCTAGTCACCTACCGCTCCGGCAGACACTCTAGCCAAATCGACTACATCCTCGCCAGAAATAGGGAAAGAGGGCGGCTTATAAATGCCAAAACCTACCCTGGCGAAGAATGTACCCCACAACATAGATTAGTAGTTAGCGACTTTGGGATCAAGGCAAAATGGGTGCCCAGAATTAGACAGGCTTGGAGAAGAAGGGTGTGGAAGCTTAAAGACCCTGCAAACGGACAGAGACTTAGAGACAAGTTACTTGAAGCATTTAACGAAATAGAAGGGGATATAGCATCATACAACGTGGAAGACAATTGGAGATTTCTGCGGGACAACCTGTTGAAAGCCACCGACCAGATTTGTGGGTGGTGTAAGGTCCCCTCCCAACCCAGAGTAACGTGGTGGTGGAACAAGGAGGTAGACAGGGCTATTAGACAAAAGAAACAGGCTTGGAAGGACTGGAAGAACGGTGGTAGCAGGGAATTGTACCAATGTGCCAGAAGGGAGGCTAGGCGACAGGTTTATTTAGCCAGAGGGGAAGCAGATAAGGAAAGATTTGCCAATGTTCTGCGCCGTGAGGACCAAAGACTCGAGGTATTTCGTGTTGCAAGACAGTGTAGGAGAGAGAATAGTGATGTTGTAGGAGAGAAATGTGTTCGCATGGATGATGGTACGCTTGCATTAAATGAGGATGCAAAGAAAGAGGTCTGGAGATGCCACTACGATAGATTGCTTAATAAAGAGAATGAATGGGAGAAAGAGAGCCTGCCTTATGTCGACCCAATAGAGGGACCAGCTATCCGAGTTGATAGTACCAGGGTAGATAAAGCAATTAAGAGTATGAAGACCGGGAAAGCCCCCGGCCCATCAGGAATCACTGCAGAGATGCTCAAAATATCTGGCAGTGTTGGCTATAGCCTAGTCACCCGTATTACGAACCAGGTGATACACGAAGGAGTCATACCCTATGACTGGTGTAGCAGCATCATAGTCAACTGCTACAAAGGTAAAGGGGACGCTTTAGATACAAATAATTACAGAGGCATCAAGCTGTTAGATCAGGTTATGAAAGTTACAGAGAGGGTCATAGCCCAACTAATTAGGGAGCGAATCAATTTAGATGAGATGCAGTTTGGGTTCGTGCCAGGTAAAAGCACTACTGATGCCTTATTTCTAGTGAGACAGTTGCAAGCGAAATACCTAGCTAAGGATAAACCTCTGTACCTGGCTTTCGTTGACATGGAGAAAGCCTTTGACAGGGTCCCCCGATCCCTTATCTGGTGGTCAATGAGGAAACTTGGGATAGAAGAATGGTTAGTGAGAGCTGTGCGAGCCATGTACAGAGATGCTGCCAGTAAGGTGAGGGTTGGAAATGAGTACAGCAATGAATTCCGGGTAGAGGTAGGGGTCCACCAGGGTTCCGTCCTCAGCCCCCTATTATTTACCATAGTCCTCCAGGCAATCACAGAGGAGTTCAAGACAGGTTGCCCCTGGGAGCTCCTCTATGCTGATGACCTTGCCCTAATTGCGGAGTCACTATCAGAACTAGAGGAGAAGTTTCAGGTGTGGAAGCAAGGTCTAGAATTGAAGGGCCTTAGAGTCAACCTAGCTAAAACCAAAATCCTAATAAGTAGGAAGGTAGATAAAACACAAACCCCTTCAGGTAGATGGCCCTGCTCAGTATGTAGAAAAGGAGTAGGTAGTAACTCTATAAGATGTACCCGGTGCAAGCTATGGACACATAAGAGGTGCAGCAACATCAAAGGCAGGTTAACTAGCAAGTTAGTTTTTGTTTGTGGCAGATGTTCAGGTGCAATAAAGACTGCAAACAAACAGGAAACAACTTCTATCTCATTCCAGGGTGAAAAACTAGAGGTAGTCGATAGCTTCCGCTATCTGGGCGACCAAGTTAGTAGTGGGGGTGGGTGCGCTGAAAGTGTAGCTGCTAGAATAAGAATAGCCTGGGCAAAGTTTAGAGAGCTCTTACCCCTGCTGGCGACAAAGGGACTCTCACTCAGAGTAAAAGGCAGACTGTATGACGCATGCGTACGAACAACCATGCTACATGGCAGTGAAACATGGGCTGTAACTGCTGAGGACATACGTAAGCTCGCAAGGAATGAAGCCAGTATGCTCCGTTGGATGTGTAATGTCAATGTGAATACCCGTCAGAGTGTAAGTATCTTGAGAGAAAAGCTGAACATTAGAAGCATCAGTTGTGGCGTGCAAGAGAGACGATTGCGCTGGTATGGACATGTGGTGAGAATGGAGGAGGATAGCTGCGTGAAAAAGTGCCACACCCTAACAGTTGAGGGAACCCGTGGAAGAGGTAGGCCCAGGAAGACCTGGGCTGAGGTGGTGAGGCAAGACCTTCGTACATTGGGCCTCACCGAGGCGATGACTACGGACCGAGACCTTTGGAAATGGGCTGTGCGTGAGAAGACCCGGCAAGCCAAGTAAGATCGTTGCCAGTGCCCCTGGACTGGTTCTTGTGCGGTTGGCACATGAGATGCACCATTTTGAGCGTGGCCGTTGCCAGTACCGCCTGACTGGCTCCTGTAGGATTTTCGAGCGAGATCGTTGCCAGTGCCCCTGGACTGGCTTGTGCGGGTGGCACATAAAAGACACCATTTCGAGCGTGGCCGTTTTCGTGCGGGTGACACGTAAAAGCACCCACTACACTCTCTGAGTGGTTGGCGTTAGGAAGGGCATCCAGCTGTAGAAACTCTGCCTAATCAGACTGGAGCCTGGTGTTGCCATCCGGTTTCACCAGTCCTCAGTCAAATCGTCCAACCCATGCTAGCATGGAAAGCGGACGTTAAACGATGATGATGATGATGATATATATGCATATATATATATATATATGCATATATATATATATATATATGCATATATATATATATATATATATATATATATGCATATATATATATATTACCCCTGCTGGCGACAAAGGGACTCTCACTCAGAGTAAAAGGCAGACTGTATGACGCATGCGTACGAACAACCATGCTACATGGCAGTGAAACATGGGCTGTAACTGCTGAGGACATACGTAAGCTCGCAAGGAATGAAGCCAGTATGCTCCGTTGGATGTGTAATGTCAATGTGAATACCCGTCAGAGTGTAAGTATCTTGAGAGAAAAGCTGAACATTAGAAGCATCAGTTGTGGCGTGCAAGAGAGACGATTGCGCTGGTATGGACATGTGGTGAGAATGGAGGAGGATAGCTGCGTGAAAAAGTGCCACACCCTAACAGTTGAGGGAACCCGTGGAAGAGGTAGGCCCAGGAAGACCTGGGCTGAGGTGGTGAGGCAAGACCTTCGTACATTGGGCCTCACCGAGGCGATGACTACGGACCGAGACCTTTGGAAATGGGCTGTGCGTGAGAAGACCCGGCAAGCCAAGTAAGATCGTTGCCAGTGCCCCTGGACTGGTTCTTGTGCGGGTGGCACATGAGATGCACCATTTTGAGCGTGGCCGTTGCCAGTACCGCCTGACTGGCTCCTGTAGGATTTTCGAGCGAGATCGTTGCCAGTGCCCCTGGACTGGCTTGTGCGGGTGGCACATAAAAGACACCATTTCGAGCGTGGCCGTTTTCGTGCGGGTGACACGTAAAAGCACCCACTACACTCTCTGAGTGGTTGGCGTTAGGAAGGGCATCCAGCTGTAGAAACTCTGCCAAATCAGACTGGAGCCTGGTGTTGCCATCCGGTTTCACCAGTCCTCAGTCAAATCGTCCAACCCATGCTAGCATGGAAAGCGGACGTTAAACGATGATGATGATGATGATGATATGCTTCCGGTCTCTTAGTGTTAAGACGTGTTTTTCCCTGTCTCTCGAAGCAACCAACAGGTATCTTTCCATATCGAAGATAAATATTTGCTGAAACCGACACAAAACTCGGTACCTGCATTATATCCGTTGAAAAAGAAAGTAAATAGTATATATACAACGCACATTAATGTGAGTGAACCAAAGCGAACAACCATCTTCGAAGGAATCCACGCATGTGGTGAGAGATTGTAAAGGTAGAAATCTGAGCTAAGTTTTATTCTTTATTTCTAAGTTTTATTCAATATTCTATTTTATTTCCAAAAATTTCCAAAATAATTTATTTCGCTTGTTTGTTAACATACTGTAATTTCTCTCACAGAATAGAATAGTTTTGTTTTTGTTTATTTACGATAAAATTTACTTACGATAAAATCGTTTCTTCTTAGTTTATTTACATACTAAGTTTTATTATATATTCTATATTTCTTTCTAAAAATAATCTATCTCACACTTCTTTGTTAACATACTGTAATTTTTCTCACAGAATAGCTTTTGTTTATTTTGTTTATTTACGATAAAATTTATTTACGATAAAATTGTTCTTCTTAGTTTATTTAAAGTATTAAAAGTTTTCACTCAATTTCCCTTATAGTCACCTCGTTTTAACACTCTTAATCAAAATCTCTATTCTACTCTTATCCCATCTTCTCTCCCTCACTTTTTCTCTCTTAGTTTCTCTGTTTCTCACCCTCTCTCTCTGTTTTCCGTGATATATATATTTCTCGTTTTTCATTTTTCGTTTTTCTTCTCATTTTCATTTTGTCTTGTTTGTTTCCTTCTCTCGAGTTATCTTCTCTCCCTCATATATACATACATACATATATATATATATACATATATGTGTGTGTATGTATGTGTGTATGTGTATATGTGTATATTTTCATTATTCTTTTCATTTTCATCTTGTCTTGCCTCGTTTTGTTTGTTTCTCTCTTGAGTTATCTTCTCTCTCTCTCTCTCTCATACATCTCTATTCCCATCACATCCTCTCTCTCTCTCTCTATCTATCTCGTACTCTGTACGCACTCTCTACTTGCTCTACTTTGTCCCTCCCCTCTTTATACTCTTCTTTCTTTCTAGTACTATTTCTATATACTCTTCTTTCTTTCTAGTACTATTTCTATATACTTTAAGATAACCTCTCTCTCTCAAATATCGTGCACCATGGATACCAGAGGACGAGACTTTGTACAGCACCAAGTTGAGGCCAACAAGAAGATGAAGATGCGCCGAAACTGGCAGCTGGAGGAAGTTCGCCTTCTTGTACACGCATGGAACCTGGCCAAAGGATCACCAGCAAATGATCTAATAGCCGAAAGCCTGGATAGGTACAATTTCCACAGGTCAATGGCTCAAATTGATCGAAAGAAACTGGAGCTCATTCGCTCCTACGAGCTTGTGAAACCGCACCTTGACCTCCTAGAAGGCATTATGAGAGACACGGACACAAAAATGGACAGTGAAGACCCTGCACACTGTGCTCAGGCTCAGGAGGACCAAACGGATCACCAAGACAAAGTAGATGCCACCAGTGCTGAAACCACTGATGAGGGATGCAATGACCATGGTGAATACAGTCAACGCTGCACCACAAACGACAAAGACAGGAGAACAGACAAGAAGACGGTAAACACAAACAGGCTTCAAGCCCAAACACGTCACACAGAGAAAAAGAAAAAGAAACAGATCTGTAAATTCTACCTAAATGGTACCTGCTGGCACGGGGAAAAGGGACGAAACTGCAAATTTGCCCATCCCAAACACCACCACCAGCTAAACAAGGTAGATAACCACTTACAACAAAATAAGCGGGAGCACAGAAAAGGGAGACCAGAAAGCTTAAATCTACGTACACAAAATCCACCGAATACCAACAGGACTCACAAAGAGAGAAGTCCGTATATTCCTTCTGCTCCAAAAAAAAGGCTATATGCAGAGGCTGTACGAACTGCAGTAGCTGAGCAGCAAGCTTTTATAAGCGTGGCCCAGAAAATGGTACAACAGTTAACGTGGATGCAGAGGGTACAGAGTCAACGCCACACGAACCATTGTCCAAGACCACCACAGATGATGGATCAGGGATGGCCACCGCTAACACCAGGAACACCTGCACAGATATCACACCCATATTCCTACTGAATATCCGGGGCCTATTACGAACAGGCGGCAAAGACAAGTTCCTATACTTGAAAGACCTAGTAACATGCAATCAAGCAATATGCATGGTGCTTACCGAAACGCATCTAACACCTAATATAGCAGATGCGGAGATAAATATGCCAGAGTATGCCGTACTCCGAACAGACAGAAGGGATAGAAGTCATGGGGGAGTTACAATGTACATCCGAGAAGATGTCACACCCCTACTACTACTATCACACTCAAACTCTGTATGTGATACTTTAATAGTACACATAAAACAAATTGATGTAGTTGTATGCTCAACATACCGTCCACCAAATACCGCAAAGCAGGAAGGTAAATTTGAGGACAGCCTCAGACGCATAGAAGAGGTCCTGACAAATCTGGACCAACACATCAATATACTTTTCCTAGGCGACTTTAACCTACCAAATGTTGAATGGCCTGAAGGTCACATCCTCTCTGGGATGTCACTGCATGAACAAAGCCAGGCAAAATCATTGCTAGAACTATCCAACATGCTGTTCATGGAACAAGTGATACTCCAACCAACCAGGGGAAGCAATATTTTGGATCTCTGCTTCACAAACAATGTGAGCCTAATCCATAATGTGAAAATAACGCCCACATCTCTCTCAGATCATAACATTATAGAATTAACTATGTATGGTCCTAGACAACCCACTGACACCCACCCCACCAAGAGGACTCAAGCAATATCCAACCTGAATTTCCACAGGGCGGACTGGAAGTCAATTCGCAGAGAGATTCGAAATCAAAACTGGCATGACAGCCTTTCTATACAAGACAATGACCTCAAACTAAGTCATTTTATGTCAACCATACAAGACATATGCACCAAATACGTGCCATATAGAAAGACCAGCAAACATGCCAATAAAATTCCTAGAGACAGGAAAATCCTTATGAGACACAGAACAAAGGTCTCAAACCAGTTAAATAGAGAACTGGAGGATAGGAAAAGGGCTAAATTAAAACTAACGCTGTTAGAAATAGAAAACAAAATTAAACTCTCCCATGAAAAGGAGAGAGCAGAGAAGGAGAAGAGAGCAGTAGAAAGCATAAAAACAAACCCCAAGGCTTTCTATAGATTTGCAAAGGAGACTGCTACGGTGCAGTATAAGATAGGACCCTTATTCCTGCCTAATGGCTCACTGACTGCAGATCCCACATGGATAAATGAAGTGCTCAGTACACAATTCAAGAGTGTCTTCACCTCTCCTCTGAGTCACATGCAGATAAAGAACCCAGCTGATTTCTTTGACAATAGCACTCAGCAGAAGGGGACTGCATCCATTACCTACATCGACATTGAGGAGGAGGATGTGATAGCTGCCATAAATGAAATGAGCTCAAATTCGGCAACTGGCCCCGATGGTTTCCCAGCTGTCCTCTTAAAGTCATGTAAACAAGAATTAGCGGGACCACTCCGGATACTATTCCAGAGTTTCCTTGCAAATGGTAAACTTCCCAAAAAGCTGAAGGAAGGCACCATATGTCCTATCCATAAAGGTGGAAGCAGAGCAGAGGCTGGGAACTACAGGCCCATCTCTCTGACTTCACATATTAGCAAAGTCATGGAACGAATTGTCAGAAGGAGATTGATTGCGTTCCTAGAAGAAAATGACTTGCTGAATGAGACCCAGCATGGTTTCCGTCCAGGTAGAAGCTGCCTCACGCAGCTCTTGCAGCATTATGACTGGGTCCTGAAGCAGCTACTTGACCATTCAAATGTTGATGTGATATATCTCGACTTTGCAAAAGCCTTTGACAAAGTTGATCATGGCTTGATATGTCACAAGCTGCGAAACCTTGGCATAGCTGGTAAATTAGGAGAGTGGCTGCATGACTTCCTGAATGGTAGAAGTCAGACAGTTGCAGCCAATGGAGAACTATCTAGGGAAACACAAATATTGAGCGGTGTTCCACAAGGAACTGTTCTGGGGACACTACTGTTCATAGTGGCCCTTCTGGACATGCCCACGGTCACTCGGAGAGCCACTGTCACTAGCTATGCTGATGACACAAAGATATCTCAGGCAATAAAGAATCCTGATGATATTGTAAGCCTGCAGAATGACCTAAGTGCAATATATGAGTGGGCAGAGCAAAATAATATGCAGTTCAATGCCAAAAAATTTCAAGTACTGCGCTACAAGACCACAAGTACCTCCCAACTGGCATACACAGGGCCTGGAGGTACTGCAATCCCAGAACCACAAACAGTAAGAGATCTGGGCATCAACATGTGTAGTGACGCATCATTTCACATGCACATTGTCAAGTTGACAGCAAAGTGCAGACAACTGGCAGGGTGGATACTGAGGACATTCCGTACAAGGGATCAAAACATCATGTTGACTCTATGGAAGACATTTGTTCTGAGCCGCCTAGACTATTGCTCTCAGTTGTGGTCACCACACAGTGTCAAGCGGACAGCAGAACTCGAGGCACTTCAGCGGCACTATACAAAAAAGATCGCCACAGTCCAACAGATGAACTACAGGGAGTGACTGAAGGCACTAGGTCTCTACTCCCTGGAGCGCAGGCGGGAGAGATATGTAATAATATACATATGGAAAATACTGGAAGGACTGGTGCCAAACTTTGGTATCAAGTACTAGAGGAATGCCCGCACGGGTCGCCACTGCATGGTGCCAAAGGTACCGTCCACTGCATCTCACATAAGAACGAGATACTGCAGCAGCCTCGGTTTCAGAGGACCTCAGCTCTTCAATGCCCTGCCAAAACATTTGAGAGACATGCAAGACATGGATGCGGAGGTCTTCAAGACAAAACTTGACGCTTTCCTCTCCACGATACCAGACGAACCAATGGCTCGTAATGAGACGCAGTTTAGGGCGGCTGTGTCAAATTCTCTTATACACCAGATGTGCCATCAAAACTCTTGATTGGATCATGTCAGGTGGGGGAGAAGAGCCATGCAAGGAACGTGAAAATCACGGTGGTGCACCAGCATGACCACAGCCACTTGGCTGAAACACATAAATAAAAAAATAAAAAAATATATATATATATAATTCATAGGCGCAGGAGTGGCTGTGTGGTAAGAAGCTTGCTTACCAACCACATGGTTCCGGGTTCAGTCCCACTGCGTGGCACCTTGGGCAAGTGTCTTCTACTATAGCCTCGGGCCGACCAAAGCCTTGTGAGTGGATTTGGTAGACAGAAACTGAAAGAAGCCCGTCGTATATATGTATATATATATATATATATGTGTGTGTGTGTGTGTATGTTGGTGTCTCTGTGTTTGTCCCCCCAACATCGCTTGACAACCGATGCTGGTGTGTTTACGTCCCCGTAACTTAGCGGTTCGGCAAAACAGACCGATAGAATAAGTACTAGGCTTACAAAAGAATAAGTCCTGGGGTCAATTTGCTCGACTAAAGGCGGTGCTCCAGCATGGCCGCAGTCAAATGACTGAAACAAGTAAAAGAGTAAAAGAGATATATATTATATATATATATATTATATATATATATATATTATATATATATATATATATGTATATATATATGTATATATATATATATATGTATATATATATATATGTATATATATATGTATATATATATATATATGTATATATATATGTATATATATATATATATGTATATATATATATATGTATATATATATATATGTATATATATATATATGTATATATATATATATGTATATATATATGTATATATATATATATATATATATATATATATGTATATATATATATATATGTATATATATATATGTATATATATATGTATATATATATATGTATATATATATGTATATATATATATATATATATATATATGTATATATATATATATATATATATATGTATATATATATATATATATATATATATATATATATATGTATATATATATGTATATATATATATATGTATGTATATATATATATATATATATATATGTATGTATATATATATATATATATATATATATATATATATATATATATATGTATGTATATATATATATATATATATATATATATATATATATATATATATATATATGTATGTGTATATATATATATATATATATATATATATATATATATGTATGTGTATATATATATATATATATGCACACATGCACACATACACACATACATGCCTTGCAACACGAAATACCTCAAATCTTTGGTCATCACGGCGCAGAACATTGGCAAATTCTTTCTTATCTGCTTCACCTCTGGCTAAATAAACCTGTCACCTAGCTTCCCTTCTGGCAGTCTCATACAATTCCCTGCTACCACCGTTTCTCCAGTCTTTGTTAAATATATATGCACACATACACACATATACACACATGCACTTACAAAAGACACTGACACATTGAAGGACACGCATGCGTAGACACATACAATAGGAATACAAAATACAAAATGGCTGATAGTTAACAAGGTGAGACACACATAAGAAAAAAGGAAACAAAGGACCACTGATGAGGTCACAGAAGTGTGACGAAAGAACTCTGGCCGAAATAAGATTAAGATTAATGTAATATAAAGCTGAAGCAAATTAACACCAAATATACAGTGCATGTGTTTTTATTGGCTAAACTGGCAATATGACCATCCCCAAGTACAACAACATATATATATATATATATATATATATATATATATATATATATATATATATATATATATATATATATATATATATTTATATCATTAGCATGACCGCAGCCACTTGGCTGAAACACATAAAAAATATATATATATATATTATTTATATCATTATATATATATATATATATATATATATATATATATATATATATATATATAGGGCTATTAGACAAAGGAAACAGGCTTGGAAGGACTGGAGAAACGGTGGTAGCAGGGAATTGTATGAGACTGCCAGAAGGGAAGCTAGGTGACAGGTTTATTTAGCCAGAGGTGAAGCAGATAAGAAAGAATTTGCCAATGTTCTGCGCCGTGAGGACCAAAGATTTGAGGTATTTCGTGTTGCAAAGCATTGTGTGAGAGAGAATCGTAATATCGTGGGAGAGAAATGTGTTCACATGGATGATGGTACACTTGCACTATACGAGGCTGCAAAGAAAGAGGTTTGGAGACGCCACTATGAAAGATTGCTCAATAAAGAGAATGAATGGGAAAAAGAGAGTCTGCCGAATGTCGACCCAACAGAGGGACCAGCTATCCATGGTAGATAAAGCAATTAAGAGTATGAAGACAGGGAAAGCCCCCAGCCCATCAGGAATCACTGCAGAGATTCTCAAAATATCTGGCAGTGTCAACTATAGCCTAGTCACCCGTAGTGTTAACCAGGTAATACACGAAGGAGTCATACCCAATGATTGGTGTAGCAGCACCATAGTCAACTGCTACAAAGGTAAGATTGACGCTTTAGATACAAATAATTACAGAGGTATCAAGTTGTTAGATCAGGTAATGAAAGTCACTAATTAGGGAGAGAGTCAGTTTAGATGAGATGCAGTTTGGGTTCGTGTCAGAGAAAAGCACCAATGATGCTATATTTCTGGTAAAACAGCTGCAGGAGAAATACCTAGCCAAAGATAAACCTCATACCTGGCTTTCATTGACATGGAGAAAGCCTTTGACAGGGTCTCCCGATCCCTTATCTGGTGGTCAATGAGGAAACTAGGAATAGAAGAATGGTTAGTGAGAGCTGTTCGAGCCATGTACAGAGAGGTCGTGAGTAAGGTGAGGGTTGGCAATGAGTACAGTGAGGAATTCCGGATAGAGGTAGGGGTCCACAGCACCCTCCTATTTATCATAGTCCTCCAGGCGATAACAGAGGAATTCAAGACAGGATGCCCCTGGGAGCTCCTCTATGCTGATGACCTTGCACTAATTGCTGAGTCACTATCAGAACTAGAGGAGAAGTTTCAGGTGTGGAAGCAAGGACTAGAATCGAAGGGCCTTAAAGTCAACCTAGCTAAAACCAAAGTCCTAACAAGTAGGAAGGTAGACAAAACACAAACCCCTTCAGGTAGATGGCCCTGCTCGATCTGTAGAAAAGGCGTAGGTAGAAACTCTATAAGATGTACCCAATGCAAGCTATGGAAACAAGAGGTGCAGCAATATCAAAGGAAGGTTAACTACTATTCATGCTCCTAACTGCATTGCTATAACTTCCCTAGTTTGTGGCTCTTGTTTTAATCACCCTTCAACCCTACATGGCAGTGAAACATGGGCTGTGACTGCTGAGGATATGCGTAAGCTCGCAAGGAATGAAACCAGTATGCTCTGATGGATGTGTAATGTCAGTGTGCATATTCAACAGAGTGTAAGTACCTTGAGAGAAAAGTTGAATTTAAGAAGCATCAGTTGTGGTGTGCAAGAGAGACAATTGCGATGGTATGGTCATGTGGCGAGAATGGATGAGGATAGGTGTGTGAAAAAGTGCCACACCCTAGCGGTTGAGGGAACCTGTGAAAGAGGTAGACCCAGGAAAACCTGGGATGAGGTAGTGAAGCACAACCTTCGAACATTAGGCGTCACCGAGGCAATGACTAGTGACTGAGACCTTTGGAACATGCTGTGCATGAGAAGATCCCGCAGGCCAAGTAAGATCAAAATCCAAGGCCTCTGCCAGGGATGTAGCCAGCCCACTTAGGCATACCTTTCCTTGATTGGACACTAAACTTCACTTACTATGACCTGTTGAGGCAAGTGAAATTGAAATCGAACTAAATTCGACAACTGGCACCCATGCCAACATCTCCTTCATTGGACACTAGTGGCTAGTAAATAACAGTATTAAAGCGTGATCGTTGCCAGCGTTGCTCTCTTGGCACTTGTGCCAGTGGCACGTGAAAAGACATTCGAGCGAGATCGTTGCCAGTGCCACTGGAGTGTCTCCTGTGCAAGTGGCACACATACAGAACACCATTTTGAGCATGGCCATTGCCAGTACAGCCTGACTGGCTTTTGTGCCGGTTGCACGTAAAAGCACCCATTACACTCTCAGAGTGGTTGGCATAAAGAAGGGCATCCAGCTGTAGAAACTCTGCCAAATCAGACTGGAGCCTGGTGTAGCCATCTGGTTCACCAATCCTCAGTCAAATCGTCCAATCCATGCTAGCACGTAAAAGCACCCACTACACTCTCTGAGTGGTTGGCGTTAGGAAGGGCATCCAGCTGTAGAAACTCTGCCAAATCAGACTGGAGCCTGGTGTTGCCATCCGGTTTCACCAGTCCTCAGTCAAATCGTCCAACCCATGCTAGCATGGAAAGCGGACGTTAAACGATGATGATGATGATGAAACTAAAAACTACACGTGCATATATATATCCATATTATCCCTAAAACTTAAAGACATATTTCTCTAGTAAAACACAAGACGTTTTTGCATTATTATGGAAAAAAACTGACATGTTTAACCATATGAACAAAGGGAGATTACTAGTTACTCACATTTTGACCTAAGGAAATAAAACTGTAACACTGGTTTTTAATTTTTCTTGCATCTCCTAAGTGAGCACAATATAGTATTTTTTATATACCTAATAAGTTTTGCTTAGAACACCGGAAATTATATCCTAACCCATTTAATCCTAAGTAATACCAGTATTATAATATTTCTCTGTAGTACTTCTAAAAAACATTATCATAGTATAATATAAACAAACTTTTCATCCCTTCTTTATTCACATTTCTCAATCTAATTCTTTGTATATTACACCTCTCATGATAAGTTACATTTGTCTTTATCCCATCTTCCTCCCATAAACGTTTATAAATATAGTTATAAATATATTTTTCAAATGCATTTGATGTTTTAACAACATTTCAACGATCAGTACCTAATCACATGCACTCCGTGTCTTAATAAGTTGTTTACATTTGAAAATTTCTGAACACCGTCCTCAAATTAGTTATTTCATAATTAAAGACTGGAAAATATACTTACTTTTCCCTGAAGATACCCAGCAAAATATATCAATAACCATTCGAATGTTGATGATACAAACATACTGTCGGATTGAAACGTGTAGGAATTTTTTGGTTTTGTTGATCCAGTTCCTTTTATCCTTATTCTTATAGGTAGCACTTTTACTTTGCATTACTTTTCCATTGTGAAACAAATAAAATGAACCAAGCATCTATTATATATTTTCTCCACTTTCTTTTATTAACTTTAAATACACACACACATATATATATAGCAGCTGCACCATTGGTAATGATAATGCTAATTTTGATAACTATAATATCAATGACGTCAACAACCACCACTATAGTACTGACAACAGCTCCGATGATGGTTATAGCAGCACCAACACCAATTTCACCACTGATAATGTCCGCCACGCCAGCATTAATGATGCCAACACCAATACAAGTAGCACCGTCAACAACATCAATAGAAGCAGCAATGCCAACAGGAGCATTCAATGATACATGGGGTGTTCCGGAAACACCTTTAAGCAGCACCTGTCCAACCACAAATCCTCATTTAAGATCTGAGAAAGATGTTATGCCACATACTTGGACAGCCATGTGTGATGCCTGAAGGACAAAGAGACTTCTCATGTAATCACATGGAAAAGTGGAGAAAACCAGGTCCATACATCAATGAGAACAAATGTTGCAAGCTGTACATAGCAGAATGGGTGACAATATTAAAAATTCCTTTGACCCAGGGAAGATCTTAAATTGCAGGATGGAAGTCTTCAAGCCCTGTTTACACTTCAGGGGATTACTACTGAACTCCCAGGACCCTCAATCTGACTGGGTGGATTCTAGATAGTGGTCTAAGGAAGACAATCCTTTGTGTTGGACCTTTCTTCTTTGTTTATGTGTTCAAAAACTAGCCACGAGGCCTTTTCTCCTTCCATTTTGAATGAAGGTTATAGGCACTAACCACTAGGGCATGATGAGATGTATGTAAAGCTAAGCACTTTATGGATGTGAAAGCAAGGATAACCCTATGAATTGGCCATAACTACCTTTCTTTAAATATATATATCTAATATAATAAATGTGAAAACTAATTTCTGTGTGTCAGTGTGTCACACTTCAACAGCCGTCTCTCACTATTCATTGACACTTCTACTATTGCTCATACTAGGGTGACAGTAATAGAGATGGTGAGGGTGGTGGCAAAGACAGACAGACAGAAAGAGAGACAAAGATAAAGAGAAAGAAAGAGAGACAAAAATAAAGAGAAAGAAAGAGAGACAAAGAAATTTAGGGAGAGTTGATGATGATTTTATTAGAACTAGTAGTGTTGATGGTGGCAGTGGGAATAATAATAAGAGAGAGAGAAAGAGTGGGTATGCAAGAGAAAGAGGGGCTGAACACTGAACCAACATACTGAACGATGGTAATGAGGTGATAGTAATAGTATGAGCTGTAGTTGTGATAGAGGCAGAGGTGGTGGTGATGATGGTGGTGGTGGTGGTGGTGGTAGCTGAGGTGGTCAGGGATGATGGTGAGAGTGATGTGAAAGACAGTGGTGATGGTGGTGGAAGGGAAGGCAGTGAAGTCAAAGGTATTGATGGTGGTGGCATCAGAAGTTTGAATGGTGTTTGTATGGCAGATGTGGCAGCACTGTTGTTTATCATGCAGCTTTTCAATAAGTTCCAAGTCGACAAATTATATCATTGTTTTGATGAAAATTGTTCACTGCTTGAAAAATATTGTTTTAGTTTAATAGAAATTAATATGTACTCAATGCATAAAGTGTCACTGTTGGGCCCAAGGCCTAATGAAGAGCCCTCTGCAGGAGCTAGTTTAAAAGCTATTGGTCAAGGAGAGTCACATGGTGTTGTAGTGAATAATGTCAATTTGTTAGTAGCACCACTACCATCCGAATGGGAAGTTTCTTTAACTGTGTGGTTGGACAGGAAACTGGTGGCATGTGTTTGGATGTGGCAATAAGGCTGGTGAGTGTGTGAGTTTGTATGCATATGTATGTGTGTGTGTGTGTGTGTGTGTGTGTGTATACTTGTGCACACATGCATATACATGGAGTGTGAATGTGGGTGTATTATTGGTTGTATGTGTGTGTATGCATATATTTGCGTCTGTCTGTGTTAGTTGCTGTTATGTTGATATATTTAATGGTTGTTTTTGCAAGTGCATGTGTGTGCTGGTACCTGTCACATATGTGTGCACACACAGATATGTGGGCAGGTGTGGTTTTGTTATTTATGTTTGCGAGTGCTGCTATAGCAGGTATGGTGTTTATGTGTGAGGATGTGCATATGTGTGTGTGTGTGTGTGTGTGTGTGTGTGTGTGTATGGACAGATGCAAGCATATTTCTAGCAGAGAAATAAATGGATAAAGTGATTTATCCAAGTCTTTTGTCATCTCATCTACCATGATTAAAGTCCTGAGGTTGAATTTCATAACTTCATCCCATGTCTACCTCTTTCACAGGTTCCAGCCACATTAAGCAAACAGCACTTCTTTATATGGCTGGCAATATGAGGTTCTCAAAATAATTCATTTGCCTCAATGCAACTGAGTTCTGGAAGTGATATGCTTTAGGTTTAACCATTACAGTGAGTCTCCCAGCTCCACACTCATTCATTATGCTTGCCTCTTCTCCCTTGGCTCCAAAGCCTATCCAACTTATCATACCTCTTTTGTCCTTCCCATCCCAGTAACTGTATCATCTTTACTACTCATGCTCCTCACTGCATTGCTCTATCTTCCCTAGCTCGTGGCTCTTGTTTTAATCACCCTTCAACCCTATCAATTATGGCAGTTTGCCTCCCTACCCCTTATCCACCTTTCCATACAATTTTGCAAATCACCCACTTATATCTACTCAACATATACCTTGTGGGAACCACTTGAGTACCTTACTGTCATTATTTGTCTTGCAGCTCCTACTGATTATTTTCTCTTTTTCTCCCTCAATTGATTTTCCTTTACTAGATGTGAGTAATCATGTAGATCCCTCTGCAGGAACCTACTCTGCCACCCCATCTCTCATAGCAACCCCTAGCATGAAGCTGATCCCCACCTCTACCCTAGGGCTCATAGTGCTGCAAACTAAATGGTGACCTCAATAGTGCAGTCCATGTTGTAGTGTGGTTGGCATAAGAAAGGGCATCCAATTGTAAAAAAAAAATGCGCCTGAGCAGACATTGGAGCTTGATGAAGCACTTGGACACAGCAGATCCTGTCAAACTGTTGAAACCATGCCAGCATGTAACATAGACATTAAATAATGATGGTAATTATCTATATATATAAAAATGAGAATGTGTGTCTGTCTGTCTGTCTGTCTGTGTGAATCCCTAAAACTCGAGAACTACACAACCAATTTCATTCAAATTTTACACATGCCTTACTTAGGGTTCCAGTTGTGTTTTAGTCAAAAAAAATTATTAACTTCTTGCAGAGTTCGAGCACACGGCAACATAATATCTCCTCCACTATTTAAGTATTACGTGTCAAAAGTGAAACAAAAACACTCATGTCAAATACTTTCACTTTAAAAATGAAACTATTCCACTAACTGAAACAATCACATTTCGATACTGTAGTGACAGATACTTTCACAGAGAGAGAAAGAGAGAGAGAGAGAGATGTATATGTATACATATACATGTATATGTACACCATTTCGATACTGTAATGACAGATACTTTCAGAGAGACAGAGTGAGAAAGAGAGAAAGAGAGAGAGAAAGAGAGAGAGAGAGAGAGAGAGAGAGAGAGAGAGAGAGATGTATATGTATACATATAGATGTACACGTATATGTATATATATATAGATCTATACATACATGTATATGTATACATATGTGTAGATGTATATATATATAGATGTACATGTAATATGTACACATATATACATATATACATGCATACAGATATCTATACATATATACACCCATCACACACACATACACATGCACACAAACACACACATTAGTCATTTGTTTTCTTATCCAAAACTACGTCAAAAGTACTGAATGGATCTTTATGAAATTTGGAAATTATATTCTTTGCATAACGGCCATAACTCCCATGAAAATTCATATATTTTTGATGTTGATGAAATTTTAACCAGAACATAACAGATGAGCATTATTTAGAAAATGATGTCACACGTTATCGAGGCTACCATTCTTTCTGGATGTACAAAAGGGGATGACGTCTTTATTCCAAGAATTCCTCTTACTCCATCAGGAGCAGACATTCCTTTTACATTCAGAAGACTACAATTCCCCCTTCGTGTGACTTTTGCCATGTCCATAAACAAATATCAGGGTCAAACACTGTCTGTAGCTGGTCTTCTCTTGGAAGAGCCCTGCTTCTCACATGGACAACTGTATGTTGGCTGCTCAAGAGTGGGCAGCAACAAAAAAACCTATTTGTATATGCTCCACAAGGGAAAACAAGGAACATAGTTTACAATGAGGTGTTATAATCACAACAGCAAGAAAGTATGTACATGATCACCTTCTTTTACGAAACTTCATTGACTTTCATATATTTATATTGATATACATATATATACGTGTGTTTGGGTGCGTGTGTGTATATACATCTCTATATATAAAGATGATGCGTAGTCTAGACGGCGTTTTTAGATTTCATTATTCTCTTTAACCCGGGCAACGCCGGGTATTTCTGCTAGTATATATATATATATATATATATATATATATATACGTATAGGCGCAGGAGTGGCTGTGTGGTAAGTAGCTTGCTTACCAACCACATGGTTCTGGGTTCAGTCCCACTGCGTGGCATCTTGGGCAAGTGTCTTCTACTATAGCCTCGGGCCGACCAAAGCCTTGTGAGTGGATTTGGTAGACGGAAACTGAAAGAAGCCCGTCGTATATGTGTATATATATGTGTGTGTGTGTTTGTGTATCTGTGTTTGTCCTCCTAGCATTGCTTGACAATCGATGCTTGTGTGTTTATGTTCCCGTAACTTAGCGGTTTGGCAAAACAGACCGATAGAATAAGTACTGGGCTTACAAAGAATAAGTCCCGGGGTTGATTTGCTCAACTAAAGGCGGTGCCCCAGCATGGCCGCAGTCAAATGACTGAAACAAGTAAAAGAGTAAAGAGAGTAAGAGTATATATATATATAAATTTAGTAAATGGAGTAAAACGCATACGTTAAATGAATTCTTTTATTTCCAACATTTCCAACACGCACAGGGTTAGATTTGGATTCTCAAACACTAAAAACATCTCGCAAATAATATCCGCACACAATATGAGACTATTAAATTCACAAGAGAGTACCAATAGCAATAACATCAATTCAGGCAATACAAACCATTACCATAATAACAATAATAATACTAATAATAAACCAAGGAACAATAATTATAATATGAAATATAATAATAATAATTACAACAACATCATTATTTCGGAAGTTAATAGCAAAAGAATTAGTTTTTTAAGTGATAATGCGAAACTCAAAAACACTATATATCAATGCCAGGTCAGCACTCCTACAAATGTATCTTTTTACATTGGATCATCCTCTTCGTCGATATCCACCAGAATTTCTAACCATTATTCTTCCTTTAGAGATAGAAATAAACACAATACCATGAGCCTTAGCAAATTAGTTTGGGAACTTAAAGACAACAACATAAAATTTAAATTAGACTGGCTAATTCTATCAACATCTATACCATATGACAAAGGTAAAAAATTCTGCCCATTATGCAATATGGAATTGTTCTTCATTTTATTCTCGAATAATAAACTGGTGAACATGTTCATCGAAAACTCATACAGATGTAAACACTGGCAGCAACATGTATTTTTTTCCTTCAGGTAAAAAAATACTTACTTATATAACACTGACAACTCAATTTGTAACATATTAGTTCCTCAAATAATTCAAGAGACACATGTTAATTATACCTTTATATGTAAAAAGATATGGTAGACTTATCTCGCTTGATATATGTTATCTAAACACTCTTAATTTTTGAACCCAAATTAGAACACCAATAACATCTATAAACATATACTCAAACATTACTTTCAGTTCAACTTAACATAAACATTACTTCCTACGATGTTCAATATGTTGTGCTCAATTAACCTTATTCACTTGATTTCATACTTCTTCCGTACATCCATATCATTCATTTACTGCTTTCACTTCATTCAGCAAAAATAGGAGTTATTTATCATGTTCCAAGTTATATTAGTGGCAGTATTCTACATCTACGAATTCCATTTGTCCTCTTAAACTTTCTTAGACACATTTAAGATTCTGAAAACAATCCTAGTTCACTTGTTTACGTTCATCGTAAGATGAATCCAAAACATTTAAATATTCTCCTCTTTCTGCTCTATGACGTATAAATTACTGAACAATATAACATTCTATTTCATCTCTTAGAAAACCCTTGCACCAACATATATAGAACGTGATTACCGAAGTAAACTTTGGTAATGATATTAACTTAGTCTTTACAAGTAATTTTTACTCCTTTAACCCCTTCTTCTTGCCCCTTTCATTTCCATCTAACTTAACAACATAATCTATCTCTGTAGATTAATAGACCATCCATTACCTTTATTAATTGTCAATCATTTAATATCTTACTAATTAATATAAGCATCATTTTCCAATACATATAGCACTGCTTTAATATAGATCACCACACAACTACCGTGTGTATATACATACAAATGGGTGTATATAAATGCGTGTATGTGTTCATGTGTATACATATATGTGCGTGTGTGTATATATGTGTACGCATGTTTGTGTATATGTACGTGTATGTACACATTTATGTATATGTATGAAATTATGTATGTGTAGGTGTATATATATATATATATATATATATATATATATACCTACACATACATAATTTCATACATATACATAAATGTGTACACACACGTACATATACACAAACATGCATACACATATATACACACACACACATATATGTATACACATGAACACATACACGCATTTATATATATATATATATGTGTGTGTGTGTGTGTGTGTGTGTATAAATATATGTATGCACATGTATGTATGTATGGGTGTATGGGTATATATATATGATTATACACATTTATGTCAACACTACTTGTATAAATACAAGATTAACTCCCCTTTACGGTCCCATTATACATAAAACACTCTTCTCCAATCTTTATCGGATTTAAATTATCTTATTAACACCCAATTCTAAACTCTAAATTTCCTTTTTTCCTTCTTTTCTTCCCTTCTTGCCCAACGTACTGTCTAGTAGCATTCCAACCTCCAACAGTTTTTTCAAATAAGTTACATAGCAATCTTCTCTAACTACAGTTATCATATTCAGTTAAAATGTCTTACGGTTAAGCTGGTTCCTATGTATTTCCCTGAAGAGAAGATTACATCCTTATCAACATCACCTATTCCTATGGAAGGTATAATTTGTAATCTTCGAAACATATGTTGGAAATAAAAGAATTCATTTAACATATGCGTTTTACTCCATTTACTAAATTTATATATTTACTCAAGTACCCAAAATAACAAAGAGTGTCTACCTCATAAACAGGAGTTACACCACAGTCATTTTGTGATCTTTGCTACCCTGGTATCTATTAACCAATTTATTTTGTCAGAGTTAATTATTAACTTAGAGAAAATAAATACATATAATAAAAAAAAAATATATATATATATATATATATATATATATATATATATATATATATATATATATATATATATTAATCCATATTCATTAGAAATTAAACTAAAATATTCAGAAAAGACTAAATCCTAATGAGTAATGATTCACTTTCACAATAAGTACAATTATGACTAACAATACATACGATCATTTTGTAATAAATTGTAGTTGATAAAAATACAGTGTTATAATAATGATTAAAATTTTAAATGAAAAAAAAAAATGTTTTAAAAAATAACCATTCTACATGAACTACAGTAAAAAAATAAGTATCACATAATATAATAAACAGGAGCACTCAGAGAGGGCAAACTGCAGCCAAGGCAACACCAACATCTTCTGGTGATTAGCTGGAGATGATTTTTAAAATGAGAATATCTGAAATAAAGTTGACTGCTCTCACAAATGAGAAAATTAAAAATGAACCTGACTACTCTCAAAAATTAAGTAAAAAAAATCCTTGTCTGGTACCTGATTGATCCCAGTGGTAGTCATAGAATGTGAAGGTAGCAGTAGAAAATTTAGTCGCTGTAATAAATAGTTTATCCTTATCTAATACAAGCCAAAGTTAACAAATTCACCATTCAAAATAGTTTCAAAGGCGGAGGTGATAAATAATTTCTACTCAGGAATGTTTAAATTCCGGCCTTCCTTTAGTATTCCCGTTGTTTTAGATTGATGTATAGATGTATGTATTTATATAAGTATACTGTAAAGTGTTAAATGAATGTATATTATATAAAATATATATTATAAAAATGTTAGTGTTATTTAATTTCCGAATGGTTTTGCTGCCGTTTGTTTATGTAGTTTGATTTCTTTATTTTATCCACCAGTTTCTCCTAATACAGAGAAGGAGAAGTAGTGAGAGTAACAGACATGATTGAGAGAGAGTCAGAGGAAATAATAACAATGAGAAAGATGAAACAAAGTGACAAAGAATGAGAAAGGAAGGGGTGATAGATGAATAACAAAGGATTGAGTGAAAAAGCCGACAAATGGTGTTTGAAGTGTGAGTATATGTGTGTGTAAAAGAGAGGTATGTTTGTGTGTGTGTATGTGTACAATGGAAATGGGATGGTAATGTTCAACGCTGAAAATGTGTGAGTGTATGTGTGTACATGTACAAGAGAACTATGTGAAACTTTACATATATGTGTAAAGTAAAGAAAATATAAAAAATAATTCAGAATCCTTGTCCAGTACTGGATTGATCCCAAAATCACAGGCCAAACATCCCAAAATCACAAGGCCAAACATCCCTGAAAGTTTCATCCAAATCCAACCAGCAGTTTTTGAGATATCTAGTCCACAGATAAACAAACACGACTGAAAACAATACCCCTGCCTTCGCTTAGGTGGACGTAATAGATAAGTAAACAAGTAAATACAAATAAGAGACATATTATTCCTATCTAGACAATTTATGTGTATAAACACACAAGGATTAGAGAGAGAGAGAGAGAGAGAGAGAGAGAAAGAGAGAGAGAGAGAGAGAGAGAGAAACAAATAAGGTGAATAGAAGGCTGAATTGGTAACTGTTTGAAATACTGGGAAAAGGGGAATGTTATATCATAGTTACAAACTTGTAACATCAACGGAAAAAGTGCATGTGTTCATATATGTATACATATACAAGTATGTGTACATGTTTATGTGTCCGTGTGCATATATATATGTGTGCAATTGTGGCTGTATGATTTGTATATGAGTGTGCATGTATCTATAAGTATAAATCTGTATAAATGTGTGTGTGTGTGTGTGCATGCATATGAATACACACACACACACACACACACAAATCTGTGTGCACCTATATAAATATACGTTCATCAAAGGATGCTTACAAATGTGTATTTATGTATGTATACATCTGAATGAGTTTATATGTATCCATGTGTGTATGTATGTAATTATGTATATATATATATATATGTTCATATATGCATATATAAGTATGTATAAATATATGATTGTGTACATGTATATATAAGTATGCATATATTTATATCTTTAATTGTGTATGTACACCTATATGCACCCAAATGTACATACTTCATTGTGTGTGTTAGGGCGTTTGGAAAATAATTGTGTTTTTTCACCACAATGAAATATAAATCAACTAATTATATCAGAGCCAGGGTTGAATGAGTGGGAACTGTCTAGAAATATTATATCATCTCTTCTATCCGGCAGTGTATCATTCATAGTTATTTTGGTGATTGACCCCATGGAGGATAAGAACTTTATGAAACAACATATTCACCATTGCTTAACTGCATGAGTTTTAAAACTAAAGTACCACTACAGAAGCAATGAAAAACATCTGGGTGCAGTGAAAGCTCATACATGTCAGCTGTGGTTTAAAAGACTTAAAGATGGTAATTGTGACATATCCAACAAGCCTCGCCCTAGAAGACGACCCACTCTGAATGACGACATCTTGAATGAGACTATTGTATCAGGTCCATGTCAAAACACCAAAGATTTGGTGCAAAAATTTAATGTGTTATGTTCAACTATCCACTAACATCTCAAGTAAATTGGGAAAACAAGCAAAGAGGAAATTTGGGTTCTACATGAGCTTATGCTTGAGAACTGAACACAACATTCTACCGTCTGCAGCAGTCTTCTAGCCAGGAATAACAACCTGTTATTTCTGCAGAGCATTGTTACAGGCAATGAAAAAGGGATTTTGCATCACAACAGAAAATGAAAAAGACAACGGTTATCATGCCAACACTAAACCAGAACTTCTTACACAAAAATTCTTGCTCTGTGTTTGGTGAAACATGAAAGCTACTGTCAATTATGAGCATGCAAGGACCATCGATGTAGATGTCTATTGCCAACAAATTGATTGTGTAAATGAAAAATTATGTTGAAAGTGGCCAGCTTTGGTAAATAGAAAAAGTGTTATTCGCCAGCATGATAATGCATGGCTACACTCTTCAAAACAAACCCAAGGAAAAATAAAATCATTAGGATGGGAAGTTCTTCCACATCCTCTATACTCACCTGACTTAGTACCTACAGATTCCCACCTGTTCTGATCACTAGAACATTTTATAAGAGACAAAACATTCAGAAACAAAGAGGAAGTTGAAAACAGTCTTTCAGACATTTTTTTCAGGAAAAGAAATAGGTTTCTTTGAACATGGCACAAAAAGTTACTTTCCCACTGGGCTGCAGTCATTGAAAATGATGGTGATTAGATTCTTGATTAAAACTATTCAGACAAACGTAGTTTACATTTGTTTTTATATCCTTTCTGGTAAAATGCAATTACTTTCCGAACACTCTAATATAATTTGAAACTAAGAATAAATAAAATATTAATATACTAATCTTTTTTATACATATACATAATATTGGTTTTAAAGTTTGGCACAAGGCCAGCAATTTCCTAGTGCTTATTTTACCTATCTCAAAACAATGAAAGGCAAAGTTGATCTTGGTAGCATTTGAACTGAGAATGTAAAGTTGGAAGAAATGGCTGCAAAGTATTTTTCCTGATATGCTTACAATTCTGCCAGTTTGCTTTGCCATAACATACATGTAAAATTCCTTTCTATTATAGGTACATGGCCTGAAAACTTAAAGGGGGCTAGTCTATTACATCAACTCCAGTGTTCATCCGGATGAAAGGTAAAATTGACTTAGGTGGCATTTGAACTAAGAAAGTATATTCAGAAGAAAAGGCTGCCCCTGGGAGCTCCTCTATGCTGATGACCTTGCTCTAATAGCTGAGTCACTATCAGAACTAGAGAAGTTTTAGGGTGGAAGCAAGGTCTAGAATCAAAGGGCCTTTGAGTCAATCTAACAAAAACCAAAGTCTTAGTATGTATGAAGGCAGACAAATCACAAATCCCTTCAGGTAGATAGTCTTGCTTGATCTGTAGAGAAAGCGTAAGTAGAAACTCTATAAGATGTACCCAGTGTAAGCTATGGACACAGTAATATCAAAGGAAAGTTAACTAGGAAGATGGAAGCTATGGAGTTGGTTTCTGAAATGGGGAGGGAACATAGATACTGAAGTTCTGTGATGTACATGACCTAATGATCTGCAACACTAACTTCAGGAAATCAGCCAGTCGCCTGTTCACCTATCACTCTGGTGACCCCATTCATCAGAAAGCAGGATAGATGGTTGCTCAAAAATGAAAAGACCTTCCCATGTGAAAATGTGCTCCTCAACACAGGCTAGACATTAGTAACTTCAAACCTCAGTCTAGAAGGATTCCAAGAAGCAAACCAGTCTAGAAAAGAAGGAAGTTCAAGGATCCTATGAATAGACAAAGATTTAGAGACGTCCTACATGAAGCATTTTACAAGAAGGAAGAGAAGATAATGACATATGACATAGAGGACAACTGGAAGTTCCTTTGGGAAATAATACTAAGGGTAATAGACCAAATTTGTGGTGAGTGCAAAGCCTCAACCACATATAAGGTGGAATAGTGTAGTAGACAGAGCCATAAGAGCAAAGAAACAGGCTTGGAAGGTCTGGAAGAGTGGATGTAGCAGAGAACTATACAAGATAGCTAGAAAGGAAGCTAGGTGATATGCATATTTAGCTTGGGGAGAAGCAGAAAGAAGGAAGCTTGCAATATTTTGTGGCATGAGGAGCAGAGGCTTGAAGTGTTCTCGACTGTAAGACAGTGAGTCAGGGAAAGTAGGAGAGAAATGTGTTCAATTAGATGGTACACTTGCACTTGGTAACTCTGGAAATAAAAGAGGCATGGAAGTATCACTCTGGAAGGCTGCCAAGCATGGAGAATGCATGGGAAAATGAAAACTCACATTAGGAAGTTATCCGAGCTGACAGCTACAATTAAAGTATGAAGACAAAGAAAGTTCCTGGCCCATCAGGAATTATCATTGAGATGGGGTGGGATATAATCTAGTTAATCAGGTTGTCCATACCCAATGACTGGTGTAGCAGTATTATATTCAATTGTGACAAAGGGATAGGCGATGTTTATTGACAGGAATACTGTCAATAAAGCAAAAGTCAGTAATGAGTATAGCAATGAATTTAGTGTGTAGGTAGCAGTTCACCAAGGATCAGGTCTCAGTCCCCTCTTGTTTATCATAGTCCTCCAGTCCATTACAGAGGAATTTAAAGCTGGTTGTCCTCTGGAGCTCCTCTATCCTGATGACTGTGTACTTACATTTGAATCTCTACTAGAATAAGAGAAAAAATTTCTGGTGTGGAATCAAAAGGCCAGAGTTAATTTACCAAAGACCACCTCCATAGGTGGCTGGTGCAGGTGGCACATAAAAACCATCTAGTACACAATGTAAAGTGGTTGGTGTTAGGAAGAGCATCCAGTTGTAGAAACCATACCAAAGCAGACAATAGAGCTTGGTGCAGTCCTTTGGTTTGCTAGCTCTTGTCAAACCAGCTAACCCATGCCAGCATGGCAAATGGACATTAAATGCTGATGATGCCGATTATGATAATAGTTATGCTCATGAAATATATTTCCCATGTTAAATCAAAAGAACTGTATCCACAGAATTAAAAATAATACCATAAATTCCAGTCTTGGTTTAAATATATACATGGCAAAATCACTACCAGAACTAGAGCAGAAGTTTTAGGTATGGAAACAAGGTCTAGAATAGAAGAGCCTTAGAGTTAACCTAGCAAACACCAAAGTCTTAGTAAGTAGGAAGGCAGATAAATCGCAAGTCCCTTCAGGTAGACGGCAATGCTCAATCTGTAGAAAAGGCGTAGGTAGAAACTCCATAAGATGCACCTAGTGTAAACTTTGGACACGTAAAAGGTGCAGCAATATCAGAGGAAGATTAACAGGGAAAATAGCTTTTGTATGTGGAAGATGCACAGGTACAATAAACATCAAAAATGTGCAGAAAATAGACTCTGTCAACTGCCAGGGGCGCAAGCTAGAGGTAGTAGATAGCTTCCATTATTTAGGTGACCAAGTTAGTAGTAGAGGTAGATGCTCTGAGAGCATAGCTGTGGGAATAAGATCAGGCTGGGTAAAGTTCAGAGAGGTTCTACCTCTACTAGCAACAAAGAGCCTCTCTCTCAAAGTGAAAGGTAGATTATATGATGCCTGTGTGTGAACAGCTATGCTACATGGCAGTGAAACATGGGCTGTAACAGCCGAAGACACGCATAGGCTTCAAAGAAATGAAGCCAGCATGCTTCACTGGATGTGCAATGTCAGTGTGTATGTTCGACAGAGTGTAAGCATCTTGAGAGAAAAGTTGGGTATAAGAGGCATCAGATGTGGTGTGCAAGAGAGATGACTGCACTGGTATGGTCATGTGATGTGTATGGATGAGGACAGCTGTATAAAGAAGTGCCGATCTCTAACTGTGGAGGGAACTTGTGTTAGAGGTAGACCCAAGAAGACATGGGATGAGGTGGTGAAGCATGTTCTTCAAACTTTAGGTCTCACAGAAGCAATGACTAGTTACCAAGATCGTTGGCGATATGCTGTGCTTGAGAAGACCTGTCAAGCCAGTGGCTGATGCTGGTGTCACATAAAGAGCACCTTTCCAAGCATTGGGCCTTATGGAGGCAAAGTGGCTGAGCTTCTTTTGAGAATTGGGCACCACAGAGGCAAAGTGGCTGAACTCCTTTCAAATGTTGGGCCACCTAGAGGCAATGACTGAGACCGTTGGCACTATGTCGTGCTTGAGAAGAAGACCCATCAAGCCGAGCAAAATTGCAGTCATGGCAGGTACTGGTGTCACACAAATGGCATCCATGCTGGTGACACGTAAAAACACCCAATTATACTCTTGGAGTGATTGGCGTTAGGAAGGGCATCCAGCCATAGAAACCATGCCACATCAGACTGGAGTCTAGAGCAGCCTTCCTGCTTGTCAGCCCTGGTCAAGCCATCCAACCCATGCCAGCATGGACAACGGACATTAAATGATGATGATGTTAAAATTCAAATAAACAAACAATAAAATTAACAGTAACAGACAACAAACGGACGTGCACAAGGAATGTATTAGTTTGACGCTTAGTAAAAAGAGAGTTTTTGATGTTTCGATCATAGCTCTTCATCAGAAAGGAGAAAGGAAAAAAATCCAAAGAAGAAAAAGAAATTGCCAGCAGCACGTGCATAGTTACATTGCTGAAGTGGACTAAAAGTTGTATGTGTGTATGTATGTATGTATGTACATATATATATAATACAGAGTAGAGAAAATTAAAAATGCAAATCATAGGCAAACAGATTCCCGAATGCATAAATGAAAACATTCAATCAAGTAGTTGAATCATATATATTTATACACATCAACATAAATCATGCATGTACAAGCATGAAGATTCTCCAAGGGTATGAAGGATAAAACCAAACATACATAAAAATATAGAAGAAATATAAAAATATATAAAAATACATATAAAATTACATATAAATAAAATTTACACGTAAGGAGTTATGTATGATAAATATAGGAGGTTCAAAATGAATGAGAGGTTGATAAAAAGAAGAATAAAAATGTCAACTTTTAAAATGGTGAACCGCCTAAATCATCTAAAAATTATATATACATACAGAATATAAAATAGATATTACGCTAGATATCAAGGTTAAGAAAAATATAAATAAAATAGGATCCAAACATTGGAGGATGTTCCATCTACAGCCGTTTCAGGGGTACAATTACTGGTCATGGTTAAAAATTAAATACTCCATATATGCACTGTCCCCTTCATCAGGATGATGTCCTCCTTGGTAAATTTCATCGTACTATTAATCTAGCAGAATCAAAAATTCCTAATAAAATGTTTTACAGCTTGTACACAAATGATCCCATGTTTGCTATGAGCAGAAGAATCCAAATGCTTGGGAATCACAATTACACCTATAAACATTATTCTAATTCAATTACCTAGTAGATCAAACTTTATAGGATTTTAGAAATGTTGAGTGAAATTTATGGCTACATGAGGGAACCACATCTGAAAACTTATTTAACATATTAGCATTTTATAATTTAAGGATTAGATACGATTCTCTTACACACAATGTACACCTATTGAAACCATTATCATATGGGGGAGCCCTCACAATTATGGACTATGAGAGGTCATAAAGTAAGTTACTATCCCTAAGTTTATTTATATAGGCCATTAAGGTAGTGGAATTCTTATACTTAGGGTTTGAAAAGGAATTCAGATGGGCCCTATATCTCCTTTTGAAATCTATCATACTACCTATATATATCTTCTTTTGTCTATTGGGTATGCATACTATACATTTATATACAACATTGTATCAAAGACATGATCCTATAAGTGGACGGGTTTTGGGGGTCCTGAAGTTACATATTTTATTTAGTGGCGCACTACTCTTAATGTTCTTATTTATATTGCCAGCATTATTAATATCATTAGATTGGGATATGGTGCCTAATTTTAAATTCATTAAAGTTTGATTATTATTATTTGTTACATTAGTATTTGGGGTTGATACCTTAGTGTTATCCTTATTTCCGTTAGTATATAGTGCTAGTTTTAAAGCATTATTATGAGTTGCATTATTGTTGTCCTTATTTTAAGCTATATCCTTTATTTCATTAGTATGAAATTATTATTCCCTTAAATTCCTTAAATTATTATTATTAGTTACGCTATTGTTGTCTTTATTCACGATACATTTAATTTCATCCCTATATATAGAATCTATTATTGTTCCTAAGTTAGGTATTGCAGAGTGTGAGAATTTATCAGTAGATTTTACAGTAGAAAAGAGTTCCCTCTATCAAGATGATTTGTGCCAGGTATCAAAATGCTGTTATCATGACATGCTCAATGCTCTGTGAATACTGTAAAGGCTATAAGTTGTGACAAGGACAGCTGCAACAGAGAATACAAAGTCATAACCAGCTGGAAGGTACACAGCAGGCATTCTGATTGTCTGCACACTGGAATTCCACCCCACATATTTGAACAGGGCCTTAGGCTCAATTTAGATAGTTATGTGAAGCTGCTGGAGACTGGTCAAACCATAGCCGGAGAGGGTCGCTGCTGGAAGGCTATATGTGTGACAGCAGGATTCAGTTCCTTACCATACCACCCAAAAGAGTCAGAAGTGGTTGTTAGAGAATTCTTATAACTTCACCACCCCTTCTTTCTGGCTTCCTAATTCCCCCATTTGTAATCTCATGGATTACTATGTGTGGGGAACAGTTGAGAAAGATACCACCTATTCTGTTTCCAACTCCAAGGATGAGCTAGTGACAAAGATTAAGGAGGTGTTCAAAGGTATTCTCAGGGCCACTGTGAGGAAAGCATATGCCAGGCTCAGAAGCTGCCTTGAGGCCATGGTGGAAGCTGAAGTCAACTACTTTGAGTAAACTGTTTATCCCTCAACCATAATCTCATTGATATATTTTGATTTTTGTAATAAATGGCATAATATTTGTGATGTTTCGGGAAAGTTATCATATAAGCTCAGTCTGATTTTACCTTTTTTAAAATTGAATGAAATTTAATAGTATTTTAGAATGCCTAATGGAATTAAAAATTATTTTTATGCATTTGTGTACATTTAAACTAATTAAATATTATTTTACAGAATAACAGAATTAAAATTTCTTTGATTATAACCCTTTCTAACATGGAAGTATCCAAAGAGCATTTGAGGCACATAATGCTTTATGAGTGCCAAAAAGCAAACGCAGCAGCCAAAGCAACTTGAAATATACACTCAGTTTATGGGAAAGAATGCTTGAATGAAAGAACTTGCAGAAGAGGGTTTGCAAAATTCAGAAGTGGAGATTTTCAGCCTTGAAGATGAAGATCGAACAGGACGTCCAGTTGAGTTTGATGATAAGCTCCTTGAGGAATTACTTGAAGAAAATCCTGCATTATCAGTTGAAGAATTGCCAATAAAGCTTAGTTCAAACCATATAACTGTTCATCATCATCTTCAACAACTTAGAAAGGTTCCTAAACTTGGAAAATGGGTGCCTCATGAATTGTCCGAAAGCAGCCGCAAACCCCAATTTGACATCTGCTCTTTTCTCCAATCTCACAAACTCATTTCACCCTTTTTGGATAGACTTGTGATTGGTGATGAAAAATGGATCTTCTATTGAAATGTTAAATGTCGTAAACAGTGGCTTGGTAAAAGGGAAAAAGCTCAACCACAACCAAGAAGGGAACTTCATGGGAAAAAGGTTCTTCTCTCTATCTGGTGGGAATGCAAAGAAGTAATTCACTTTGAGTTGTTACCACCTAATGCAACAGTCAATGCTCAAGTCTACTGTCAGCAATTAGAGCATTTGACCAAAGCTATGAAGAAAAAAAGACCCACTTTAGTGAATCGAAAAGGAGTGATGTTTCATTAGAACAATGTGTGACCCCACACTGCAAAGATCACATCACAGAAGATCGAAGAGCTTGGTTGGGAAAAATTCCTCATCCACCCTATTCTCCCGACCTTGCTCCTTCAGACTACCATTTGTTTCATAGTTTACAGAATCATTTGGGGGACATAACTTTTGCAAGCCAGGAGGAGGTCGAAACTAACATTTCAGAGTTTTTCACTTTGAAACCAAGAGAGTTTTACATTGATAGGATTAACAAGCTTGTAAATAGATGGAAGGAAGTCATAGATAATCAAGGAAAATACATTGATGATTAAATTTCAATTAAATATAACATTTGATCACTTGTTTTCTTTATTCAAAATTTGGAGAGAACTTATGGGATGACCTGATAGATTGTAGAATTTTACAAAACAATCTAGGTAGATTCTTAACCCTAAGTGAGAAAGGAGTGGCAAACCAAATAATTTCATGTATTCTGGATTTAGAATTTCTAATTGTATTAGAAGTCTCAGGAGGAGGAAGTTTATACTTATAATTATTATAACACCTATATTTTGGCCTAAATCGTTTAACATGTGGTTGATTTGTGCTAGTATCATTTAGATGACCTACTTCGCTTATACCTATGCTATTATAAGGATCAATATTTGTGATCTTTCTTTTTAATTTAGTATCTGGTATATAGTAGATACTTTTATGAAACCTACTTATTTTCAAGGCATTATTATATGTAGGGGCGTATTGATTGAAGATTTTCTTGTTAGCAGATAGATTTGACACTCTAATAGAGATAGTGACTACAATGCTAATAGTTGAGCTAGTGTGATTAGAGGAAATGTTGATATACTGGAGGGTTTGGTTTGGCTTTCAGGATGTATAGTAAAGCTCCATGTTCAAGTCTAATGTTACATCGAGGAAATTAGCCACTTTGGAGTTGATATCGAAAATGATATCAAGATTAAAGAAATTTTTACAATATTTCCATAAATTCTTTTTTACCATTTCAGCAGTGGGATTTGACAGACCACGTGCAATAAATAAGGCATTGTCCCTATATAAACCCCCAGAGAGATTAGGGAAGCTACTTTTTATTTTCGCGAGGAGATACAGGCCCACTAAATCCATAATCTGTGCTGAGTCTTCATTATATTGAATAGGCCCATGGAATCAGCCCTTACCCAATTTTGATCACTGTAATTGATCAAGGTCATCCTGGCAGTTAGAATAATATCTATGTCTGACTTTGGGATGTCAGTTAAATTACGGGTGAATATTAATGCTTTGTTAAGCAAAATAGGGGAGATCGATGCATAGTAATTCGAAATATTGAACTGTTTAAATCTAGTGGATGTTTTTATCAATAAGGGAATGGAACCAAGAGATCACATGTCTGGTAGAGTTCCATAAAGGTAATGCAACATTATACTTAACCAAAGGGACAATTCGGTCAATCATGGATTTTCTGATTCTGCCCAAATGAGATTTTGTAGGGCAAATTATTCTAATAGAAGGTTTCGACCGGAAATCTATTTTATGGTCCTTAAGGGTACAGTGGGGGGATTTTGGTGAGTAAGGTTGAGTTCTGTCTAGCATTCCTAAATTAGAAATGAGTTCATAATGCGCATTATTAACTTTTGTCAAGGCAGTGGCATTTTAAAACATACTTAATATTTTATATATATATATAGGGTAAAAAATGTATGCATATATATATGCGAGTAAAAATAAATACAAAAAAGGTGTTTTTTTTGTATGATTGTGTATAGAGGAATATATTATTTTGTTTAAAAGAGTTCCAACACTGTCTGTTTTTTATGTTTTATTTATATTCCTGCAGAACCAATGTGGGGTATAGAATATGGAATATACAATATATAATATAATATACAATATATAATATAAAATAAAATAAAATAAAAATGGATGGCACCATGAAAGAAAGTATTGAATGTAGATGAAATATTGAGTGTTCAATATAAAGGATCAAATGTATAAATATATAAATATAAATATATAAAGGCGACTCGAGTTTCAGGGCTATTTCCCTTTGTCATGGCCGGTATGACAGACTTTAACAGACTATATATATATATATATATATATATATATATATATATAGTTTTAGGGAAAATAACCAATTTTCAAGAACTCATCGATGAAAATCCACTATCACATATAGAAAAATTAATAATTAAAAGCACAATAAATGAGTATAATATAAAGTAAAGTAAATATCATAAGATAAATATAATAAAAAGATTACACGTGTTTCATAACCAATTTTCAAATAGAAAAGAAATTTAAATCGATTAAAATCAATTGAAATTATCGAAAATAAGTTCTATTCAAAAATATAGCTACTCGTCAGATCGTAAGTAGAACAATAATTAGATATATATCTCAACCAACAATAAGTACCAAATGAATTAATATGAAATACTTATTATATAAAGATAGAAAAATTATTTAAAAAATATCATAATATCAAAATAATAACCATTCAATAATCATCCCTTCATCCATTATAATAACATGTATATTATATACAAAAAACATCTTACATAAATTATCATTGTTTTAAATACAAGTTAAACGAAGTTTAAGTTTAAAATAATAATGAAGATAAAATTAGTACATATTTAACCGGTGTAATAGTTAAAGCTATACTATTTAAAGCTAAAGACGTTTATTTAATTATAATTAAAGATCAATTGAATAATAGAAAAATACAAGATTATTTATTTCTACAAACGTAATAATAAAAAATATGAATGAAAAAATTATGAATGGAAAAAATTATGAATGAAAAAATTAGGAAAGAAAAAATTATTAAGAATAAAAGGTTAAACTTTATATATATATACAAAGTTTTGATTTAAAAAAAACTTTAACGATATTATAAACTATAAAGATTAATAATTAATCAAATAATATTAATCAAAAATAATCGAAAATATATCAACACTATTCCAATCGAAGTTCTAATATTATGTTGAAATGAAACTATAACTTCTAAATAATTTAGTGTTAAATAAGTTATCTATTAAAATAATCTATAAAGAACCAAATGAATAGTATAAAAACAAGAATACATATTATTTTCAAATAGTAGAAAATCTTTAGCAAAGTGAAAACAGTACTTACGGAAAAATTTGGATAAGTACTGTTTTCACTTTGCTAAAGATTTTCTACTATTTGAAAATAATATGTATTCTTGTTTTTATACTATTCATTTGGTTCTTTATAGATTATTTTAATAGATAACTTATTTAACACTAAATTATTCAGAAGTTATAGTTTCATTTCAACATAATATTAGAACTTCGATTGGAATAGTGTTGATATATTTTCGAATATTTTTGATTAATATTATTTGATTAATTATTAATCTTTATAGTTTATAATATCGTTAAAGTTTTTTTTAAATCAAAACTTTGTATATATATATAAAGTTTAACCTTTTATTCTTAATAATTTTTTCTTTCCTAATTTTTTCATTCATAATTTTTTCCATTCATAATTTTTTCATTCATATTTTTTATTATTACATTTGTAGAAATAAATAAATCTTGTATTTTTCTATTATTCAATTGATCTTTAATTATAATTAAATAAACGTCTTTAGCTTTAAATAGTATAGCTTTAACTATTACACCGGTTAAATATGTACTAATTTTATCTTCATTATTATTTTAAACTTAAACTTTGTTCAACTTGTATTTAAAACAATGATAATTTAAAACAATGATAATTTATGTAAGATGTTTTTTGTATATAATATACATGTTATTATAATGGATGAAGAGATGATTATTGAATGGTTATTATTTTGATATTATGATATTTTTAAAATAATTTTTCTATCTTTATATAATAAGTATTTCATATTAATTCATTTGGTACTTATTGTTGGTTGAGATATATATCTAATTATTGTTCTACTTACGATCTGACGAGTAGCTATATTTTTGAATAGAACTTATTTTCGATAATTTCAATTGATTTTAATCGATTTAAATTTCTTTTCTATTTGAAAATTGGTTATGAAACACGTGTAATCTTTTTATTATATTTATCTTATGATATTAACTTTACTTTATATTATACTCATTTATTGTGCTTTTAATTATTAATTTTTCTATATGTGATAGTGGATTTTCATCGATGAGTTCTTGAAAATTGGTTATTTTCCCTAAAACTATATATTTTATATATACTTTATCTATAAGGCTCAATTTAATTTTAATTTTTTATAAATTGATTTTAATTGGGTTTTTTACCTGTAATTTTGGATTTTGTCCCTAATATTATTATTATATATATATATATATATATGTATGTATATATATATATGAATCTATATATATATATATATATATATATATATATATATATATATATACACACATATACATACATTTTTTACCTTTTACATGTTTCAGCCATTAGACTGTAGCCATGATGAGGCACCACCTTGAAGGGTTTACTCAAACAGAATGGCCCCAGTACTAATATTTTCTAACTTTAGTATTTATTCTATTGATCTGTTTTTTGCTGAACTGCTAGATTACAGGCATGTAAATATACATGACAGGTTTCTTCCCATTTCCATCTACCAAATCTACTCACACTATTTTGGTCAGCCCAGAACCTAAGGTGCTACGCAGTGAAACTGGACCCAGAACCATGTGGTCATGAAGCAAACAAACACAGCCATGCCTGCACCTATACATATATATATATAGTCTAATAGTGGTCTGCCTTTGGGAAGATCCTGTCCATACGAACCTTCTCTAGCACTCTCTACACAACCTGAGAGGATCAGTATGCTGGACTGTTGAGTAGATTACCAAAACTTCGGCTAACATAAATAGACTTGGTATGAACAGTGGAGTAGTTTCCAATTGCTTTCTCCAGGCAGGTGGGATTAGAGAGCTGGAAGGTATTCTGTAAAACATTTTTGCAGATAAGCCAATAATTCTGCCACTACAGATGCACCAAAAATTCTGCCACCTGCAGAGCAATGTGAAATGAAGTGTTTTGCTTAAGAACACAACATGCTTCCTGGTTCAGGAAGTGAACCTATGATCCAGTAATCATGAGTACAATATTCTAACTACTAGACCACATGCCTTCAGAATCATTATTGCGCCAGACAAAATGTTTAGCAACATTCCTTCCAACTCTTTAAATTCTGAGTTCAAAAGCTGCTGGGGTTGATTTTATCTTTCATCATGTGTGTGTGCGTGTGTGTGTGCGTGTGTGTGTTTGTGTGTGTAGCTAAATATTTATTTCAGCCCAAATGACTGCAGCACTTTAACTATTACTCTCAAACAAAGAACGAGTCCCAAAACATTAGATTTTACAATCCTTATGGCAAATTAACTTATCAAGCTCTCATATTAAATTTTATACATTGTTACGATTGTATAAACAAGTAAAACCAACAATATATTTGTTCAAACAGTCAAACAACTTAAGAATGTGTAATAAAATGTAACCAAGGATGTTATGTCACTATTATTTTACCATTTTCTCTCTGCTTGCAAGAAAGGGCATTGTAATATAATAGATTAATAAAACAAAATCTAATTAGATATACTTACATATGCTGAGCAAAACTGCGAAGGACCACCTGATGGATAGGATTGAAAAACATTCCGAGACAATGTAATTGTGGAGAGTTGAGTTAGGCTTGACAGCAAACCTTCCTAAGGAATGAAAAAGGAATATATATATATATATATATATATATATACACATACATATATATATATATATATATATATATATATATATATATATATATATATATATATATATATATATACACATACACACACACATATTACTAGTACTACATTTGACAAATATTCCACTGTGTGGAATATTTGACCAAAAGATTATGATTAGAAAACTGAAGAAAAATGTTTCTCTATACACATGTTCAATATATGAGTATATTCTGCACTTCTATCATAACAAGCAATATCTAAAAAGTATTGTGCTGCAATACTGGATGTTTGGGCTAAATTTAATGATTTTAGAAGTCTCATTTTTTCAGGAACAGCTTGTAGAGATGACTGATCAATAACTTTGGAGAGATTAAAGTTGTAAGAGAGAAAAAGTTAGCTGACATGGAGGGCTGGAAGCCATCTGAATATTGGAAAAGAGTTCCCTCTATCAAGATGATTTGTGCCAGGTATCAAAATGCTGTTATCATGACATGCTCAATGCTCTGTGAATACTGTAAAGGCTATAAGTTGTGACAAGGACAGCTGCAACAGAGAATACAAAGTCATAACCAGCTGGAAGGTACACAGCAGGCATTCTGATTGTCTGCACACTGGAATTCCACCCCACATATTTGAACAGGGCCTTAGGCTCAATTTAGATAGTTATGTGAAGCTGCTGGAGACTGGTCAAACCATAGCCGGAGAGGGTCGCTGCTGGAAGGCTATATGTGTGACAGCAGGATTCAGTTCCTTACCATACCACCCAAAAGAGTCAGAAGTGGTTGTTAGAGAATTCTTATAACTTCACCACCCCTTCTTTCTGGCTTCCTAATTCCCCCATTTGTAATCTCATGGATTACTATGTGTGGGGAACAGTTGAGAAAGATACCACCTATTCTGTTTCCAACTCCAAGGATGAGCTAGTGACAAAGATTAAGGAGGTGTTCAAAGGTATTCTCAGGGCCACTGTGAGGAAAGCATATGCCAGGCTCAGAAGCTGCCTTGAGGCCATGGTGGAAGCTGAAGTCAACTACTTTGAGTAAACTGTTTATCCCTCAACCATAATCTCATTGATATATTTTGATTTTTGTAACACACTTTTATTTTCGGATGGGATATTGTGTTTTCTTTTCTTTTTGTGCAAACTGTCAAATATAGCCTGAATACCTTGTTTACCAAACATGTGTTAATAGATTCGTACTGATTTTGCCTTCTATATAAACTCTAGCATATACAACATAAAACATGTTAAAAAGGATTGGGTTACATAATTATCATCCAAATATCTAGCTCAAAATGCATGTAGCTCACCACACTGTTGAAAATGCTATTTTATTTTAAATTTCTTTGTATTATTGAGTAATCATTGATAAAATATATAAACTTCAGCAATGTTTTTTACAGTATCAGCATGGATACCCAAGCAAGCAAATTTGACGAAAATAGAAAAGACATGGAAATGCAATTATAATTTTTACAGAAAAAGTCGAAAACAACAACTGGTTTTTCAATTAAAACCTTGACCAATTCAAATGCAAAAAATAATATTTCCTTCCCCACACAAAAAGGTCTGACTGTACTGATACAAAAGCCATGGTCTGACTGTACTGATACAAAAGCCATGCCTCTTTACCTCCAACTACTACTCAAAATTTTTATTCTTTCTTCTCCCTTGCTTGGCAAACCCCACAAATTATTTATATATAAAAACGCCAGGAAATCTAAATTTGAACCACTTTTTGATAAATCCAATAATGGAAGAAAATGCTATAAGTGTAAATAAAATGTAAATAAAAAATTATATATAATCATCCAGCATTCTGACTTCCTAATTATTCTAAATATACTATATCTGTACATCACTTCAAAACTATCTGTGTGTGTGTGTGTGTGTGTGTGTGTGTATATATATATATATATATATATATATATATATATATATATATACACACAAATTCAAACATACACATATATCATCATCATCGTTTATCGTTTGCCTTCCATGCTAGCATGGGTTGGACGATTTGACGGAGGACTGGAGAACTAGAACGCTGCACCAGGCTCCAATCTGATCTGGCAGAGTTTCTACAGCTGGATGCCCTTCCTAACACCAACCACTCCGAGAGTGTAGTGGGTGCTTTTACGTGCCACCGGTACGAGGGCCAGTCTGGCGGTACTGCAATAGCCACGCTCAAAATGGTGTTTTTTACATGCCACCTGCACAGGAGCCAAGAGAGAGAGGATAAGAAATGGAGCAATTAACAGTGAGAAGTGGATCATTGGTGATTTAAAGTCATTCTTTAATTAAGATGACTTCAAATAATGACTGTAAAACACCTACCGTATACCTTATAACAAGAACCATACATACTGAGGTAATACCAGAAGTGCCTATAGATGCATCTATCCCTTAGGTTACATTACCTCTAACTTATATCTTACACAATATATATATATACATAGATACATGTATATATATATATCATCATCGTTTAACGTCCGCTTTCCATGCTAGCATGGGTTGGACGATTTGACTGAGGACTGGTGAAACCGGATGGCAACACCAGGCTCCAGTCTGATTTGGCAGAGTTTCTACAGCTGGATGCCCTTCCTAACGCCAACCGCTCAGAGAGTGTAGTGGGTGCTTTTACGTGTCACCCGCACGAAAACGGCCACGCTCGAAATGGTGTCTTTTATGTGCCACCCGCACAAGCCAGTCCAGGGGCACTGGCAACGATCTCGCTCGAAAATCCTACAGGAGCCAGTCAGGCGGTACTGGCAACGGCCACGCTCAAAATGGTGCATCTCATGTGCCACCCGCACAAGAACCAGTCCAGGGGCACTGGCAACGATCTTACTTGGCTTGCCGGGTCTTCTCACGCACAGCCCATTTCCAAAGGTCTCGGTCCGTAGTCATCGCCTCGGTGAGGCCCAATGTACGAAGGTCTTGCCTCACCACCTCAGCCCAGGTCTTCCTGGGCCTACCTCTTCCACGGGTTCCCTCAACTGTTAGGGTGTGGCACTTTTTCACGCAGCTATCCTCCTCCATTCTCACCACATGTCCATACCAGCGCAATCGTCTCTCTTGCACGCCACAACTGATGCTTCTAATGTTCAGCTTTTCTCTCAAGATACTTACACTCTGACGGGTATTCACATTGACATTACACATCCAACGGAGCATACTGGCTTCATTCCTTGCGAGCTTACGTATGTCCTCAGCAGTTACAGCCCATGTTTCACTGCCATGTAGCATGGTTGTTCGTACGCATGCGTCATACAGTCTGCCTTTTACTCTGAGTGAGAGTCCCTTTGTCGCCAGCAGGGGTAAGAGCTCTCTAAACTTTGCCCAGGCTATTCTTATTCTAGCAGCTACACTTTCAGCGCACCCACCCCCACTACTAACTTGGTCGCCCAGATAGCGGAAGCTATCGACTACCTCTAGTTTTTCACCCTGGAATGAGATAGAAGTTGTTTCCTGTTTGTTTGCAGTCTTTATTGCACCTGAACATCTGCCACAAACAAAAACTAACTTGCTAGTTAACCTGCCTTTGATGTTGCTGCACCTCTTATGTGTCCATAGCTTGCACCGGGTACATCTTATAGAGTTACTACCTACTCCTTTTCTACATACTGAGCAGGGCCATCTACCTGAAGGGGTTTGTGTTTTATCTACCTTCCTACTTATTAGGATTTTGGTTTTAGCTAGGTTGACTCTAAGGCCCTTCAATTCTAGACCTTGCTTCCACACCTGAAACTTCTCCTCTAGTTCTGATAGTGACTCCGCAATTAGGGCAAGGTCATCAGCATAGAGGAGCTCCCAGGGGCAACCTGTCTTGAACTCCTCTGTGATTGCCTGGAGGACTATGGTAAATAATAGGGGGCTGAGGACGGAACCTTGGTGGACCCCTACCTCTACCCGGAATTCATTGCTGTACTCATTTCCAACCCTCACCTTACTGGCCGCATCTCTGTACATGGCTCGCACAGCTCTCACTAGCCATTCTTCTATCCCAAGTTTCCTCATTGACCACCAGATAAGGGATCGGGGGACCCTGTCAAAGGCTTTCTCCATGTCAACGAAAGCCAGGTACAGAGGTTTATCCTTGGCTAGGTATTTCTCTTGCAACTGTCTCACTAGAAATAAGGCATCAGTAGTGCTTTTACCTGGCACGAACCCAAACTGCATCTCATCTAAATTGATTCGCTCCCTAATTAGTTGGGCTATGACCCTCTCTGTAACTTTCATAACCTGATCTAACAGCTTGATGCCTCTGTAATTATTTGTATCTAAAGCGTCCCCTTTACCTTTGTAGCAGTTGACTATGATGCTGCTACACCAGTCATAGGGTATGACTCCTTCGTGTATCACCTGGTTCGTAATACGGGTGACTAGGCTATAGCCAACACTGCCAGATATTTTGAGCATCTCTGCAGTGATTCCTGATGGGCCGGGGGCTTTCCCGGTCTTCATACTCTTAATTGCTTTATCTACCCTGGTACTATCAACTCGGATAGCTGGTCCCTCTATTGGGTCGACATAAGGCAGGCTCTCTTTCTCCCATTCATTCTCTTTATTAAGCAATCTATCGTAGTGGCATCTCCAGACCTCTTTCTTTGCATCCTCATTTAATGCAAGCGTACCATCATCCATGCGAACACATTTCTCTCCTACAACATCACTATTCTCTCTCCTACACTGTCTTGCAACCCGAAATACCTCGAGTCTTTGGTCCTCACGGCGCAGAACATTGGCAAATCTTTCCTTATCTGCTTCCCCTCTGGCTAAATAAACCTGTCGCCTAGCCTCCCTTCTGGCACATTGGTACAATTCCCTGCTACCACCGTTCTTCCAGTCCTTCCAAGCTTGTTTCTTTTGTCTAATAGCCCTGTCTACCTCCTTGTTCCACCACCACGTTACTCTGGGTTGGGAGGGGACCTTACACCACCCACAAATCTGGTCGGTGGCTTTCAACAGGTTGTCCCGCAGAAATCTCCAATTGTCTTCCACGTTGTATGATGCTATATCCCCTTCTATTTCGTTAAATGCTTCAAGTAACTTGTCTCTAAGTCTCTGTCCGTTTGCAGGGTCTTTAAGCTTCCACACCCTTCTTCTCCAAGCCTGTCTAATTCTGGGCACCCATTTTGCCTTGATCCCAAAGTCGCTAACTACTAATCTATGTTGTGGGGTACATTCTTCGCCAGGGTAGGTTTTGGCATTTATAAGCCGCCCTCTTTCCCTATTTCTGGCGAGGATGTAGTCGATTTGGCTAGAGTGTCTGCCGGAGCGGTAGGTGACTAGGTGACTGGCAGGTTTCCTGAAGTTGGTATTGCAGACCATAAGATTGGTTGCATCACAGAACTCCAGCAGTCTGGTTCCCTCCTCGTTGCGGGAACCGAAGCCATAGCCTCCATGTATGCCATGGAAGCCCCCAGCACGACGTCCGACATGACCGTTGAAGTCTCCAGCCACAAAGAGAAGGTCCCTGTCACTCGTCGACGAGGTAGTTTGCAAGAGGGTGTCATAGAATTGGTCTTTCAGACCATCTGGTAGCCCAGGTTGAGGTGCATAGGCTGAGATGACAGTAGCTAATCTATGATGAAGCACTAGTCTGATCTTAAGTACTCTGTCACTTACTCTAACGACCTCGATCTACCTTTCAGTGTGCCGACGTTGAGAGTGCCAATCCTAACAGTATGGGTGTTGGGGGTGTGGGCCTGTAGCCTGGGAAGGGGAAAAGCAGTGTCGTGTACCTGAAAAGAAAACTTGCAATTGGAAGAATTCATAAGCAAAACATTACCTACAACCTGCAAACATTTCTCAACCTTAATGCGCTACCCAAAGGTAGGGGAGAGGATGGCCAAGGCCACTAGATGGGTTCCGGGAGACAGCCGAGGTTGACAGGATGACAGAGGGATGAACTTCCGGTGGAGGGGGCGGGATGACAGAGGAATGAACTTCCGGTGGAGGGGGTGGGATGACAGAGGAATGAACTTCCGGTGGAGGGGGTGGGATGACAGAGGAATGAACTTCCGGTGGAGGGGTGGGATGACAGAGGAATGAACTTCCGGTGGAGGGGGTGGGATGACAGAGGAATGAACTTCCGGTGGAGGGGGCGGGATGACAGAGAAATGAACTTCCGGTGGAGGGGGTGGGATGGCAGAGGAATGAACTTCCGGTGGAGGGGGTGGGATGACAGAGGAATGAACTTCCGGTGGAGGGGGTGGGATGACAGAGGAATGAACTTCCGGTGGAGGGGGTGGGATGACAGAGGAATGAACTTCCGGTGGAGGGGGTGGGATGACAGAGGAATGAACTTCCGGTGGAGGGGGTGGGATGACAGAGGAATGAACTTCCGGTGGAGGGGGTGGGATGACAGAGGAATGAACTTCCGGTGGAGGGGGTGGAGGGGGTGGAGGGGGTGGGAGGGCGGGTTACCGCCAGCGAGTAGAGAGGGCTCTTAATTGTAGATTTTAAATATTTGAGAGACAACAATGCATAAATCGTAATTTTTTAAAAGAGCAATGAATTCTGGGTGATTAGAATATAACGTAGCATGAATTTAGGAAGCTTAGAAAATGAATAAGCATGAATTTAAGACAACAACTGAATTCAATTGAATTTCATGGAGAGAAACAAGATAAATAATAAGGGACAAAACTAAAGCGCAAGGTATTGAGATGTTTGAGGCCGTAAATAAGTAAAAATCTCTATCTTATCTGCATCTTGGGTATTTCGTCGTAGTACGTCAGCGAGATAATTTAGAATGGGTTTCTCATTTATATATAGCCAGAACCTGAAGACCTTAAAGGAAAAACTACGAAGGGGAGAGAGAGGATGGAGGGGTAGACAGAGGCATGGCGGGAGAAAAGATCATCATCATCATCATCATATATATATATAAAGAGAGAGAGAGAGAGAGAGAGAGAGAGGGGGGACCAGTCAAGCAGCACATCACGCTGTAATTCTTGGGCTGAGAAATCAACACTTAAAAGCCATAATTTTAAGGAGCGATAAGAATTTTTGAATAAAGGAAAATGGGTTAGGGTGGGTAGGTACCGCCAGCGAGTAGAGAGGGCTCTTAATTGTAGATTTTAAATATTTGAGAGACAACAATGCATAAATCGTAATTTTTTAAAAGAGCAATGAATTCTGGGTGATTAGAATATAACGTAGCATGAATTTAGGAAGCTTAGAAAATGAATAAGCATGAATTTAAGACAACAACTGAATTCAATTGAATTTCATGGAGAGAAACAAGATAAATAATAAGGAACAAAACTAAAGCGCAAGGTATTGAGATGTTTGAGGCCGTAAATAAGTAAAAATCTCTATCTTATCTGCATCTTGGGTATTTCGTCGTAGTACGTCAGCGAGATAATTTAGAATGGGTTTCTCATTTATATATAGCCAGAACCTGAAGACCTTAAAGGAAAAACTACGAAGGGGAGAGAGAGGATGGAGGGGTAGACAGAGGCATGGCGGGAGAAAAGATCATCATCATCATCATCATATATATATATAAAGAGAGAGAGAGAGAGAGAGAGAGAGAGGGGGGACCAGTCAAGCAGCACATCACGCTGTAATTCTTGGGCTGAGAAATCAACACTTATATATATACATGGATATATATATATACATACATATAGACACATATATATACATACATATAGACACACACACACACACACACATATATATATATACATACATAGATGTATATATACATACATATACACATATGTATATATATATATGTGTGTGTGTGTATATGTATGCATATATATATATATATATATATATATATATATATATATATATAGCTTAGACTTTGGTGGGGGGGCAACCAGATTGAACCATCTCAAGTGTAACTGCCAGAAATGGGCATGACTCCTGGAACTTGACTGAGGAAAGAAAGCCACAAATGACCCATCTTTTTTTGCCTGTCCTAATTGTTGTTTCTCTTGTCTGCTTTTGTATCATCTATCTGTCCGAATGTTTTAATGTCCTCTATTGCGTTTTTGTTCCATTTATATATATATATATATATATATATATATATACATACATACATACATACATACATACACACATATATATATATATATTTATACATACATATAAATGCTTTACAAACAACTTGGACAGGTAAGTGCTACCAGTCGAAAGCTCTGCATACCAGAAGCCAGCAAGTGTATGGCGTCATCAGGAGAGAATGTGTGCTGTTTCGGGGCCTACCTCTCGAAGGCATCATTGTGCACCACCACCACCCTCACTGATATGAGGCCCTGCTTGCTAGATCAACTGGTTATCAAATAAAGCTCAATATTCTTTTAGCCATCACTCATTGCCTCTTTTTAACCAAATCCAGTGGTTAGCCTTTTCCACTGTAGTTTGGATATCAGTTAGGGTGGTATTTCCTTTACGATGAGTTAGGCCTAACGATAACAACAGTAACGTCACACTGTGTCCAACAAATCCTCTACCTCTGACTTCAATTGGAAAATACTCTGCTTTCCAGCTTGCATCTTAACATTCCTCAAGGAGGTTTACATAACGGTCGATCTTTTGAGCCCAAGCAGCATCCATGTTATCTTCATAAGGAACTGTTAACTCGAATAGATTCACAACTTTCGTTCTTTCACACCACATTAAAATGTCCAGTCTTTTTGTAACTGGGACAGGAAAGATTACATGGCACCCTGGTAAATCTGCAGCCACCTCCCAATAGCCATTCCACTTTTCGTCACTCACAGGAAGTTTCTTCTTCTTTTGGAAATGGATCTGCTGCCCTGAGTGCATGAAGGTAATGAAATCTCTAGTTGGTACTTCCAACAGTTTTTTTTTCACTGTTGTTGAGATCAATTTGGTTCTTTATAGCATTGAAGATAACCTTAAGGACCAGGTTGTGTCTCCATGTATACCTATTCAATGCTAGTGAACAGTTGGAAAGAATATGTTTCAGTGTTCCGACCTTTCTGTATTTGCATATATCATTCTCTGAGATGTTCCATCTTACTAGATTTGCAGGTAATGGCAAGACACCATAGGATGAATGAATCAGAAAACTTAGCTAAGATGTGGTCCACCTCCATATCCGATTCCAACTTATTTTCTTCTCAACAGCATGTTCCTCCTATCTCGTCATCTGTCCTTGTTAAGTGCATTGGATCAAATGAAGTTCTCTTCTCTCTGCTTCCTTTGTTTTGATGTTGTTGCTAACAATAGATCAGTGTTTCCTCTACATAATACCTGCAAACAGCCTGAACTGATCTGCGCCAAAACCAAATCCTTTCCAATGAATTTGCATTATACTCACCATATCTTGGTGTGTAAGAGAAGACAGAATGTCATCAGTCTCTGCTTCTGCTTTCCACTTCCTGGCTGTTTTCACATCTGGTGGATTCTGCCTGATTTCCATGTCCTTCGATTCTCTCAGCATTATCACCACTTGTACCTTCCCTAGTTTATAAATTTTGACTGTTGACGCTAGTAACTGCAATGAGCCTCTTTTACGATAAAGAGCTGAACTGTTCAACATCTGAGGTAAGCCTAGCCACTTTCTAATGAACACACTACATTTTTGTTCAATGATTTGAACTTGTGACAATGCTATATACATACACACACACACAAATATATAGAAATAATTAAGATTCAGCTGAACTAGGCACTTAAGTTCAGGCACCGAGTCAGTCTGGTATTATTTGCACACACACACACACACACGCATATATATATATATATATATATATATATATATATATATATATTTATTTATTTATGTGTTCCAGCCAAGTGGCTGCGGTCATGCTGGTGCACCACCGTGATTTTCACGTTCCTTGCATGGCTCTTCTCCCCCACCTGACATGGTCCAATCAAGAGTTTTGATGGCACATCTGGTGTATAAGAGAATTTGACACAGCTGCCCTAAACTGCGTCTCATTACGAGCCATTGGTTCGTCTGGTATCTTGGAGAGGAAAGCGTCAAGTTTTGTCTTGAAGACCTCCGCATCCATGTCTTGCATGTCTCTCAAATGTTTTGGCAGGGCATTGAAGAGCTGAGGTCCTCTGAAACCGAGGCTGCTGCAGTATCTCGTTCTTATGTGAGATGCAGTGGACGGTACCTTTGGCACCATGCAGTGGCGACCCGTGCGGGCATTCCTGTAGTACTTGATACCAAAGTTTGGCACCAGTCCTTCCAGTATTTTCCATATATATATTATTACATATCTCTCCCGCCTGCGCTCCAGGGAGTAGAGACCTAGTGCCTTCAGTCGCTCCCTGTAGTTCATCTGTTGGACAGTGGTGATCTTTTTTGTATAGTGCTGCTGAATTGCCTATATATATATATATATATATATATATATATATATATATATATATATATATATATATATATATATATATATATATTATATATATATATTATATATATATATAAGACAAGTTCCTATACTTGAAAGACCTAGTAACATGCAATCAAGCAATATGCATGGTGCTTACCGAAACGCATCTAACACCTAATATAGCAGATGCGGAGATAAATATACCAGAGTATGCCGTACTCCGAACAGATAGAAGGAATAGAAGTCAAGGGGGTGTTGCAATGTACATCCGAGAAGATGTCACACCCCTACTACTACTATCACACTCAAACTCTGTATGTGATACTTTAATAGTACACATAAAACAAATTGATGTAGTTGTATGCTCAACATACCGTCCACCAAATACCGCAAAGCAGGAAGGTAAATTTGAGGACAGCCTCAGACGCATAGAAGAGGTCCTGACAAATCTGGACCAACACATCAATATACTTTTCCTAGGCGACTTTAACCTCCCAAATGTTAAATGGCCTGAAGGTCACATCCTCTCTGGGATGTCACTGCATGAACAAAGCCAGGCAAAATCATTGCTAGAACTATCCAACATGCTGTTCATGGAACAAGTGATACTCCAACCAACCAGGGGAAGCAATATTTTGGATCTCTGCTTCACAAACAATGTGAGCCTAATCCATAATGTGAAAATAACGCCCACATCTCTCTCAGATCATAACATTATAGAATTAACTATGTATGGTCCTAGACAACCCACTGACACCCACCCCACCAAGAGGACTCAAGCAATATCCAACCTGAATTTCCACGGGGCAGACTGGAAGTCAATTCGCAGAGAGATTCGAAATCAAAACTGGCATGACAGCCTTTCTATACAAGACAATGACCTCAAACTAAGTCATTTTATGTCAACCATACAAGACATATGCACCAAATACGTGCCATATAGAAAGACCAGCAAACATGCCAATAGAATTCCTAGAGACAGGAAAATCCTTATGAGACACAGGACAAAGGTCTCAAACCAGTTAAATAGAGAACTGGAGGATAAGAAAAGGGCTAAATTAAAACTAACACTGTTAGAAATAGAAAACAAAATTAAACTCTCCCATGAAAAGGAGAGAGCAGAGAAGGAAAAGAGAGCAGTAGAAAGCATAAAAACAAACCCCAAGGCTTTCTATAGATTTGCAAAGGAGACTGCTACGGTGCAGTATAAGATAGGACCCCTGTTCCTGCCTAATGGCTCACTGACTGCAGATCCCACATGGATAAGTGAAGTGCTCAGTACACAATTCAAGAGTGTCTTCACCTCTCCTCTGAGTCACATGCAGATAAAGAACCCAGCTGATTTCTTTGACAATAGCACTCAGCAGAAGGGGACTGCATCCATTACCTACATCGACATTGAAGAGGAAGATGTGATAGCTGCCATAAATGAAATGAGCTCAAATTCGGCAACTGGCCTCGATGGTTTCCCAGCTGTCCTCTTAAAGTCGTGTAAACAAGAATTAGCAGGACCAACCCGGATACTCTTCCAGAGTTTCCTTGCAAATGGTAAACTTCCCAAAAAGCTGAAGGAAGGCACCATATGTCCTATCCATAAAGGTGGAAGCAGAGCAGAGGCAGGAAACTACAGGCCCATCTCTCTGACTTCACATATTAGCAAAGTCATGGAACGAATTGTCAGAAGGAGATTGATTGCATTCCTAGAAGAAAATGACTTGCTGAATGAGACCCAGCATGGTTTCCGTCCAGGTAGAAGCTGCCTCACGCAGCTCTTGCAGCATTATGACTGGGTCCTGAAGCAGCTACTTGACCATTCAAATGTTGATGTGATATATCTCGACTTTGCAAAAGCCTTTGACAAAGTTGATCATGGCTTGATATGTCACAAGCTGCGAAACCTTGGCATAGCTGGTAAATTAGGAGAGTGGCTGCATGACTTCCTGAATGGTAGAAGTCAGACAGTTGCAGCCAATGGAGAACTATCTAGGGAAACACAAATATTGAGCGGTGTTCCACAGGGAACTGTTCTGGGCCACTACTGTTCATAGTGGCCCTTCTGGACATGCCCACGGTCACTCGGAGAGCCACTGTCACTAGCTATGCTGATGACACAAAGATATCTCAGGCAATAAAGAATCCTGATGATATTGTAAGCCTGCAGAATGACCTAAATGCAATATATGAGTGGGCAGAGCAAAATAATATGCAGTTCAATGCAAAAAAATTTCAAGT
>NC_142942.1:27742109-27749609 GCF_046866305.1 Octopus bimaculoides
CAACATATTTTATCACTTCTGCAGGACTGGCTCAAACAGCATACCTCACTGACTGACATTACTGACTGTGTCAGTTCACTATTTATTAATAGTGGACCAGCCTGCTTCTCACATGGGGTCATCCACCACAACACCTCCCCCCTTTGAGAGACTTTTCTTTCAATACATTTTTAAAAATATTTTCATTACTTTTTCTTCTAACCAGAATTATTTTTCTATTTTAAAGATTTTTTCTTGTTCCACACTGAATTATAGATATTTTTTTCCAAAAATTACACAGCATCATTATATATGTATTTTTCATTTCTACAACTTTTCCTTTTATTACACTTTTCTCAGCAGAAACTGGATTGGTTACCTGCAAACTTTCATTATCTTTTAAAGTGTTTGCATTACGATTCCTCAATGAAGCATTTTCAGTAGTCAGACCTTTTCCTGTAACAGATGGCTCAGATTCTCTAATTTCAGAATTTTCTACGTGTTCTTCACTAGTCTCTTCCATCGACATTTCACCTGGAGTCTTTACAAGGAGGACTTATTTAGTATCCTCAATAATAAAATGGCTTGCGTTTTCTTTGTCCATTTTAACTTTCTTAGCAACTGGTTCATTTTTAATTTCAACAGATATTATCTGCTTACGTTTGAAATCTTCTAGCATGACTCGCTTTAAACATATTGTTAATTCTTTTTCATTTTTTTCTTCTTCTAACCAGTATTATTTTTTGCTCCACATAGAATTATCAAATCCTTCACCACAGAACCATTAGCGCTACTACATATAGTGACCTGACTTATAAATGCTTCGAATGGTCTCATTATCATTATTATTTTTTGTTCCACACAGAACCATAGTTTTTTTTTTTTCAAGATGCCGCAGGTAGTACAAAGTCTTATATTATTACTGGTAGTGCTACTACATATAGCGACCTGATTTAAATCCTTTGAATGGACTTATGATTATTATTTTTTCTTCCACACAGAACCATAGTTTTTTTCAAAATCATTTTTTATACACACACGCGCACACACACACACACATATATTTATATTAAGAATAAAATGTTTTGAACGACACAACAATGCACTATAATACAAGCAATGGATTATAATAACTGTTGTAATTCAATCATCCATAGTCTGATATGATATTTTGGAATAAAAATTCCTTCTTCAGATATCTCTAGGAATTGCTGGAGTTGCTGCTATAATCTGGTTTACTTCCAGAGTTTTGTTTCGACAAGGAGATTTTCCCTTCTTTCTCAAAGGATGTCATTACTTTCGAGACAGTACTTCTTGACACACCAAATATTTCAGCAATTCCATCAATTCCTAGAGATATCTGAAGAAGGAATTTTTATTCTGAAATATCATATCAGACGATCGATGATTAAATTACAACAGTTATTATAGTCCATTGTTTGTATTATAGTATATTGTGGTGTCATTCAAAACATTTTATTCTTTACAAACAATACACAATGATTCAAGGGAACTACAATACTCTCTCATGGAGACGAAGTCTCCAAGATGCAGTTAAGATAGAGATTTTTATTTATTTACGGCCTCAAACATCTCATACCTTCGCGCTTTAGTTTGCCCTCTATTATTTATCTTGTTTCTCTCCATGAAATTCAATTGAATTCAGTTGTTGTCTTAAATTCATACTTATTCATTTTCTAAGCTTCCTAAATTCATGCTACGTTATATTCTATTCACCTAGAATTCATTGCTCTTTTAAAAATTACGATTTATGCATTGTTGTCTCTCAAATATTTAAAATCTACAATTAAGAGCCCTATCTACTCGCTGGCGGTACCTACCCACCCCTACCCATTTTCCTTTATTCAAAAATTCTTATCGCTCCTTAAAAATATGGCTTTTAAGTGTTGATTTCTCAGCCCAAGAATTACAGCGTGATGTGCCATCCTCTCCCCTACCTTTGGGTAGCGCATTAAGTTTGAGAAATGTTTGCAGGTTGTAGGTACTGTTTTGCTTATGAATTCTTCCAATTGCAAGTTTTCTTTTCAGGTACACGACACTGCTTTTCCCCTTCCCAGGCTACAGGCCCACACCCCCAACACCCATACTGTTAGGATTAGCACTCTCAACGTCGGCACACTGAAAGGTAGATCTGGTGAAATTGTTGAGATGCTTGAACGGAGACGCGTAGATATGTGCTGCATCCAGGAAGTAAGATGGAGAGGAGGTTCTGCGAGGTTCCTCACAGGCAAAGAACACAGGTACAAGATTTTCTGGGCAGGGAACACTGACGGGGTCGAGGGCGTAGGAATACTTGTTGCGGAGAAATGGGTGGATAAGGTAATCGAGGTCGTTAGAGTAAGTGACAGAGTACTTAAGATCAGACTAGTGCTTCATCATAGATTAGCTACTGTCATCTCAGCCTATGCACCTCAACCGGGGCTACCAGATGGTCTGAAAGACCAATTCTATGACACCCTCTTGCAAACTACCTCGTCGACGAGTGACAGGGACCTTCTCTTTGTGGCTGGAGACTTCAACGGTCATGTCGGACGTCGTGCTGGAGGCTTCCATGGCATACATGGAGGCTATGGCTTCGGTTCCCGCAACGAGGAGGGAACCAGACTGCTGGAGTTCTGTGATGCAACCGATCTTATGGTCTGCAATACCAACTTCAGGAAACCTGCCAGTCACCTAGTCACCTACCGCTCCGGCAGACACTCTAGCCAAATCGACTACATCCTCGCCAGAAATAGGGAAAGAGGGCGGCTTATAAATGCCAAAACCTACCCTGGCGAAGAAGGGTGTGGAAGCTTAAAGACCTTGCAAACGGACAGAGACTTAGAGACAAGTTACTTGAAGCATTTAACGAAATAGAAGGGGATATAGCATCATACAACGTGGAAGACAATTGGAGATTTCTGCGGGACAACCTGTTGAAAGCCACCGACCAGATTTGTGGGTGGTGTAAGGTCCCCTCCCGACCCAGAGTAACGTGGTGGTGGAACAAGGAGGTAGACAGGGCTATTAGACAAAAGAAACAGGCTTGGAAGGACTGGAAGAACGGTGGTAGCAGGGAATTGTACCAATGTGCCAGAAGGGAGGCTAGGCGACAGGTTTATTTAGCCAGAGGGGAAGCAGATAAGGAAAGATTTGCCAATGTTCTGCGCCGTGAGGACCAAAGACTCGAGGTATTTCGTGTTGCAAGACAGTGTAGGAGAGAGAATAGTGATGTTGTAGGAGAGAAATGTGTTCGCATGGATGATGGTACGCTTGCATTAAATGAGGATGCAAAGAAAGAGGTCTGGAGATGCCACTACGATAGATTGCTTAATAAAGAGAATGAATGGGAGAAAGAGAGCCTGCCGTATGTCAACCCAATAGAGGGACCAGCTATCCGAGTTGATAGTACCAGGGTAGATAAAGCAATTAAGAGTATGAAGACCGGGAAAGCCCCCGGCCCATCAGGAATCACTGCAGAGATGCTCAAAATATCTGGCAGCGTTGGCTATAGCCTAGTCACCCGTATTACGAACCAGGTGATACACGAAGGAGTCATACCCAATGACTGGTGTAGCAGCATCATAGTCAACTGCTACAAAGGTTAAGGTGACGCTTTAGATACAAATAATTACAGAGGCATCAAGCTGTTAGATCAGGTTATGAAAGTTACAGAGAGGGTCATAGCCCAACTAATTAGGGAGCAAATCAATTTAGATGAGATGCAGTTTGGGTTTGTGCCAGGTAAAAGCACTACTGATGCCTTATTTCTAGTGAGACAGTTGCAGGAGAAATACCTAGCTAAGGATAAACTTCTGTACCTGGCTTTCGTTGACATGGAGAAAGCCTTTGACAGGGTCCCCCGATCCCTTATCTGGTGGTCAATGAGGAAATTTGGGATAGAAGAATGGTTAGTGAGAGCTGTGCGAGCCATGTACAGAGATGCTGCCAGTAAGGTGAGGGTTGGAAATGAGTACAGCAATGAATTCTGGGTAGAGGTAGGGGTCCACCAAGGTTCCGTCCTCAGCCCCCTCTTATTTATCATAGTCCTCCAGGCAATCACAGAGGAGTTCAAGACAGGTTGCCCCTGGGAGCTCATCTATGCTGATGACCTTGCCCTAATTGCGGAGTCACTATCAGAACTAGAGGAGAAGTTTCAGGTGTGGAAGCAAGGTCTAGAATTGAAGGGCCTTAGAGTCAACCTAGCTAAAACCAAAATCCTAATAAGTAGGAAGGTAGATAAAACACAAACCCCTTCAGGTAGATGGCCCTGCTCAGTATGTAGAAAAGGAGTAGGTAGTAACTCTATAAGATGTACCCGGTGCAAGCTATGGACACATAAGAGGTGCAACAACATCAAAGGCAGGTTAACTAGCAAGTTAGTTTTTGTTTGTGGCAGATGTTCAGGTGCAATAAAGACTGTAAACAAACAGGAAACAACTTCTATCTCATTCCAGGGTGAAAAACTAGAGGTAGTCGATAGCTTCCGCTATCTGGGCGACCAAGTTAGTAGTGGGGGTGGGTGCGCTGAAAGTGTAGCTGCTAGAATAAGAATAGCCTGGGCAAAGTTTAGAGAGCTCTTACCCCTGCTGGCGACAAAGGGACTCTCACTCAGAGTAAAATGCAGACTGTATGACGCATGCGTACGAACAACCATGCTACATGGCAGTGCAACATGGGCTGTAACTGCTGAGGACATACGTAAGCTCGCAAGGAATGAAGCCAGTATGCTCCGTTGGATGTGTAATGTCAATGTGAATACCCGTCAGAGTGTAAGTATCTTGAGAGAAAAGCTGAACATTAGAAGCATCAGTTGTGGCGTGCAAGAGAGACGATTGCGCTGGTATGGACATGTGGTGAGAATGGAGGAGGATAGCTGCGTGAAAAAGTGCCACACCCTAACAGTTGAGGGAACCCGTGGAAGAGGTAGGCCCAGGAAGACCTGGGCTGAGGTGGTGAGGCAAGACCTTCGTACATTGGGCCTCACCGAGGCGATGACTACTGACCGAGACCTTTGGAAATGTGCTGTGCGTGAGAAGACCCGGCAAGCCAAGTAAGATCGTTGCCAGTGCCCCTGGACTGGTTCTTGTGCGGGTGGCACATGAGATGCACCATTTTGAGTGTGGCCGTTGCCAGTACCGCCTGACTGGCTCCTGTAGGATTTTCGAGCGAGATCGTTGCCAGTGCCCCTGGACTGGCTTGTGCGGGTGGCACATAAAAGACACCTTTTCGAGCGTGGCCGTTTTCGTGCGGGTGACACGTAAAAGCACCCACTACACTCTCTGAGTGGTTGGCGTTAGGAAGGGCATCCAGCTGTAGAAACTCTGCCAAATCAGACTGGAGCCTGGTGTTGCCATCCGGTTTCACCAGTCCTCAGTCAAATCGTCCAACCCATGCTAGCATGGAAAGCGGACGTTAAACGATGATGATGATGATATATATATATATATATGTATATATATGTATATATATATTTATGTATGTATATATAAATGATTAAGATTCAGTTGAATTAGGTACTTCAGTTAAGGCACCAAATCAGTCCAATATTATCTGCACACACACACACACGCACACACACACACACACACATATATATATACATGAATATTTGTATACATATGTATATATACAAATATATACATATATATTTATACATACATATATGTATACATACATACATACATATATATATATATATATATATATATATATATATATATATATATAAATAAATACACACACACACACAGGGGTTGGAAAATAATGGAAACCCCTAGAATCATAATTTTGAAATATCAATAAAACTGTCAAAAGCTTGTTTATTTTTACGTTTTTTAATTTATTATTAGTGTTGCTTAATATGTTTTGCTAAAATTGATGTTTCTTTTCAGATATCATCAGAAAAAGTTAACTAAAATTCATTAAAATGACAGATCTATCGGACTTTCAAAGAGGTCAAATTGTTGGTGCTCATATGGCAGGCACTAGCGTAATGAAAACAGCCAAAATGTTTGGTGTATCAAGAAGTAATGTCTCAAAAGTAATGACAGCCTTTGAGAAAGAGGGAAAAATCTCCTCGTCGAAACAAAACTCCGGAAGAAAACTAGAACTTTCAGATAGGGATCGTCAGACTCTTACATGAATTGATCACAAAAATACAGCTCCCAAAATTACTGCAGAGCTTAATGACCACCTTGAGAACCCAGTTTCCACAAAAAGTGTTCACTGGAAGCTGCACAAAGCCAGATTTCACGGGAGGGCTGCAACCAGGAAACCACTACTTTCAAAAACAAATGTTGCAAAGCTTTTAGAGTGGAGTAAAAAACCCACAAAATTGGTCCCTAGAGCAGTGGAAGAATGTTTTCTCGGACAAGTCATCCTTTACCTTATTTCCAACAACTGGCCGAGTATACGTATGAAGACAGCCAAAAGAAGCATTTGACCCAAACAGCCTTCTTCTAACTGTTAAACATGAAGGAGGATCTGTGATGATCTGCGGGGGTAATTTCTTGGAAATCCGCTGGCCCAATGGTTTCCCTTCATGGCAGAATTAATAGTTAAGACAATGAAGCATTTTATCTGATCAAATTCATCCAATGGTTGTAGAAATGCTTCCGGAGAGAAACGCAATCTTTCAAGCTGATAATGCACCAATTCACACAGCTAAAGTTGTTACTGAATGGCACGAGGAACATTCTAGTGAACTTGAACATCTTATCCAGCCACCACAGTCCCCAGATTTCAATATTACTGAACATTTATAGTGCATTTTAGAAAACCAAGTAAGGAGTACAGTTCTATATTTAAGAGATGAGGAATTATGTAGATTACTTACATTTGATGGATATTTGTCCTCATCTTGTTTGTTGTTAAAACAACGTTTTGGCTGATATACCCTCCACCCTTCTTAAGGTATCTTGGAATACCTTAGGAATGAGAACCCAGGTTTGAAATTTCCCCAAGACACCTGAAGAAGGCTGGAGGGTATATCAGCCGAAACGTGTTAACAACAAACAAGATGAGGACAAATATCCATCGAATGTAAATAATGTAAGTAAGGAGTAGATATCTTCCACCATCATCACTACAAGAACTGGAGACTGTCTTAGCTGAAGAATGGACAAAAGTTCCTTTAGAAACAATTCAAACTTTGTACAAGTCCATATCTGATAGAATTGAAGCTGTAATTATTGCCAAAGGCAGTCCTACCCCATATCAAAATAAATTTGTTTGAACTTTTAAGGTGTTTCCATTATTTTGTCCAAGACCTGTATATATACATATATATATATACATACATACATACATACATACATACATATATATATATATATATATATATATATATACACACACATATATATATATATATATATATATATATATACACACACATATATATATATATATATATATATATATACACACACATATATATATATATATATATATATATATATATATACACACACATATATATATATATATATATATATATATATATATATATATATATAT
>NC_142942.1:27754609-27807109 GCF_046866305.1 Octopus bimaculoides
TATATATATATATATATATATATATATATATATATCTTGAGGTGGTGTTCCAGCATGGCCACAGTCAAATGACTGAAACAAGTAAAAGAATAAAATAATATATATTTCTTTTTTTGGGAATTGGTTCCTGAAGAACATATAAAGCTATAAACAATAGCATGTAAATATTGGGTTGAAAATTCCTTTCCAACATTACACGTCAAATGCTGTCTGTGAGACTTGAACCTATATCTCTTGTAGACATGACAGGTGTCCTGCAATTATACTACATACCATTCTTGCTGGTAAGAATGAAGTTTCTAAAATAGATAGAGAAATTAAAAAATCTCTGTAATTGTGGTAAAAATAAAATTTGTCCCTTAAATATTGAATGTATGAGGAAACATTAAGTATACTGATGTAAGATTATGTCAGAAGGAAATTCTTACTTCTATACTGGTGCATGCTCAATGAACTTCAAATTGAGACTAGCAAACCATTTAAATTTGTTTAAGGATATGCGAAATATGCCACACATTAATAAAATTAATTCAATTTGAACCACATTTGTGAACAGACCCTGAATGAAGATGTATGGCTAAAAATAGCTGGTTACAAATGGAACTGCATATTCTCTAAGCAGCAGAAATATGTGTCAGTTGCATAAACTAATTACACTGTATAATTAATTGCAAAAATTAGAATTTAAAAAAAAAAAACACGAAGATGTACCAGTCTCTGTATTCTCTGTAATAGTTTTGGATTTATACTCCCAAAAATATTCATAATCCAGCGAAGTGAACCTAGGATTTACCCATTCAATGAATTACTGTGGAATTGCTCACCCTAAGTAATCCTAGGTGCTTCTTATTACTCAATGTTGTCAGCCTGAACCAGGACTATACTGGATTTCTTGTACAGTACCAACCAGAATAATTTTTCGCTATATACTCTCAGCAAAGGTTAATTTTAAGTGAAATATATACTATCGTATATATTGTGATTGACATCAGTGATCGATGAGTATTAACTTAAACAACCTTGATATTTTTCAAATCAGTTATTCAAAGTTATTAGAAGCATTCGTAGAAAATGGTAACTGTTAATCAAAATGATGACCTGCATGGCATTTCTCCCTACAGATGATGTCATAGCAGGGTTTCAAGTTGTGCTTGAATTATGATGATCTTAACATTATTTTTGATTATTTTAAAGATAATTATATTGGCCACTCATTGAGAAGAAAGCCAAAATTTCCAATACCATTGTGGATTGTTTTTAGCAGGCTTCAGATAGATCTCCCATGAACAAATAATGCTGTAGAAGGGTGGTAACACTGCTTTCCAAGGCAGTCTATTTTATAGTCACCCGATAGGAAGGGCATTGGCGTTAGGAAGGGCATCCAGCTGTAGAAACTCTGCCAAATCAGACTGGAGCCTGGTGTTGCCATCCGGTTTCACCAGTCCTCAGTCAAATCGTCCAACCCATGCTAGCATGGAAAGCGGACGTTAAACGATGATGATGATGATGATGATGATAGTCTGGTTTTTAACAGAGGATTTAAGAAGGGAAGAGAGCTTACAAAGGATGAAATAGTTTGAAATTTGTTCAGAAGAACCTGCATAAACGAAGAGGAAATACATGAACTTAGAAAGAAGAAATAAAAGCATTGTTGAATCAAGAGAAGATTAAGAAATTATAGATTATTTTAGACAGCTAACCTACAACATTACTTGTTGAAGCTTTATTCTTTCTAGAATTAATTTTTAAATGTGGTAAAAAATGCACATAATTTTAACTTCACTCAAACAACTGGACAGCTCATAGTGGCACAGGCATGAGTGCATTTTACATAGCACTGGCACCTGCAAGACAAAGACTTCTCAGCTAGAAGAGGGGGTGGGGGGCATGACCATAAGGATATGCTTGTAGATATATATACAATTTTACTTAGCTTGACATATCTTCTCAAGTACAGCAAATCAGTAAAAATTCCAGTCTTTTGTCATCTCTGATGCCCAGCATCTGAAGATCCATACATCCGAAATCTTCCTGGGTTTCCACCTTCCACAGGTTCCCACCACAAATAGAGATCTGCAATTCTTTAAGCAGTGTCCTCATCCATATACATCTCATGACCAAACGAGCACAATCTCTCTTGCACACAACATCTGATGCCTGTTATACCCAGTTTTTCTCTCAAATCCTTTACACTCTGTTGTATGCATACCCATCCAGCGAAACATGCTGGCTTCATTTCTTTCAAGCCTTCATAAGTCCTCTCTAGTCATAGCCCATGTTTCACTGCTATGTAGCATATTGTTAATACACAGGCCTCATACACTCTGCCTTTCACTCTGAGGGGAGGCCCTTAGTGACCATCAAACATAGTAGCTCCTTGAACTTTGCCCAGCCCATTCTTATTCAAGCAACTATGTTTTCAGAACTTCCTCCCCCACTGCTAACTTGGTCACCTACGTAACAGAAGCTATCTACTACTTCTAAGTTAGCAGTGGGGGAGGAAGTTCTGAAAACATAGTGGAGCGTTAACAGCACCATCCGAGCGTGATCATTGCCAGAGCAGCTGTCTGGCTTCCATGCAGATGGCACGTAAGAAGCACCATTTGAGCGTGATCGTTCCCAGCATCGCCTTACTGACACTTGTGCCAGTGGCACGTGTAAAAACATTCAAGTGAGGTCGTTGCCAGTGCCGCTGGACTGGCTCCTGTGCAGGTAGCACATAAAAAACACCATTTGAGCATGGTCGTTGCCAGTACCGCTTGACTGGCCCTCGTGCCGGTGGCACATAAAAGCACCCACTACACTCTCAGAGTGGTTGGCGTTAGGAAGGGCATCCAGCTGTAGAAACTCTGCCAGATCAGATTGGAGCCTGGTGCAGCCATCTGGTTCACCAGTCCTCAGTCGAATTGTCCGAACCATGCTAGCATGGAAATCAGACGTTAAACAATGATGATGATGATGATGATATTGGGTTGGGGCATAATTATTGCGGATTTTTTTCAACAAATTTTATTCAACAAAAACAGTAACAACATGTTACAAAAACATCTTTAAATGATTATTCTGGAGCATATTCACCAATCTACTTTAATTACTGGTTTCTATTTGCTTGGCAGACGGTCAGACCATCATTTAAAGATGTTTTTGTTAAATATTGTTATCGATTTTGTTGAATAAAATTTGTTGAAAAAAAGCCGCAATTATTATGCACCAACCCAATATATATATACATACACACACACACACATATATATATATATATACTTTATTTAAAAGCAGCAGAAATATAACAAAAAACTGTTACTCGGAGTTTCACGTTCCCCCTCATCGGACAGTTTTGTTAGAAATGGGAGAGAAATGACGATGCAATCAAAACTAATATAAAATTAAAACACATGGATCTGTTTTATTGGTCATTTCAAATAACGGTCTTAGGCATGCAATGAACAAAATAAACAAAACAAATGAATTCAATATAGATTCATCCTATTTTTAAAAAATCAAAGAAAACCTTAAATTGAAAAGTGAGTTCAAAATGCATATTGTAAATAACTATATTCGAATTATCGCTCAATTAACACATTAAAATTAAAATATAATTTACGCTGCATTAAAATAAAAAATTAAAATTCTACAACAGTATATACGCATACTAGACTATCTACAACATACATATATACATCAAAATACACAGAAGCATACGTACAGACGATATACATATATAGGCATATATTTGTAAGACATAAATACATGCACAAATACGCATGTATACACATATGCATATGCACGCAATCATGCTTGTGTGCGAAAATTATTCAGCATTGGAACAGGCAAGTGTATCTTAAACTTATGGAGGGGGGAAGTAAGGGTTGGGAAGAGTAACATATAGATAAAGGACGTTACTAATGTAGAAAGGGAGAAAGGGTGGTTTTCGTGAGGAAAGGAAGAAAGAAGGAAAGAAAGTAATAGAGAAAGAAAGAGAGAAAGGAAAGAAAGAAAGAAGGAAGAGTAGCGTATATAACAAACGTACACAAAATTGGATCACGTATATGTGTATACAAGAATGTATATTAGCATCACGTATACAGATATATAGGGATATGTACATGAATACACACAAATATAATTGTATACATGCATACGCACACATTCAAGTATGTATGTATATAAACCAGAGCGCACATTCTCATATGTAACATAGACACACACACACACGGATATATGTATGCATGTGTAAATGTAAGCATACACTCTTACCTATGCATATACAAAGACGCACACACACAAAACCATGTATGTATGTGCACAAGTGTTAACATAGGCTCTATACATAAGCATGGGCGCACACATACAAATACATATGCATTGCTACAATACAGACATTCACATAAAAAACTTTTAGGTCTTAATGTATATATGCAGACAACTTTTTTAAGAAATTGCTGAGTGTATAATAGTGAAAATTGGGCAAAAACACATTCATAATAGAATCCCATATATCGAACCATTCATAAAAACGGTTAAATTTGTTTACAAAATATTTTAAAATAAATACAAATATAATAAAATAAAATAAAGTAAAATAATAACAAGAAAACTATGCATATAACAGTCGAAGGCTTTCTTAAAAAGACATAGGGATCTATACAATATTCTTGCAATGCGAAGTAAATCATGTATAATGCGGTACGAATCCAATAGTGAGATTGCAAACTGATTTCAAGGAATCAAAAATTATCAAAAATATACTACCCATATGGTATGTTATTAGCCGACATTTTAAATTTAGACGCATGTCTGCATGAATTTAAAAGTTCGCGTCTTTGATTCAAAGCTTTCTTGTCTTGGAATAAGATATGGAATTTCCCTAATAAACACAACTCACATTTAACTGGTCTTTTGTGGGCACGGTGCCTGTAAGGTGATGCTCTACCTAAAATCCTCCATGTCCCGTTGAAAGGTCGGGTTTCACTTTCTTTTAATTGCCAGACGTATTTTGCCAGGATAGTCTTTGTCCTATTTTCAGGGTATCTGAATGAATTTTTATGCGAATAAAGCCTGGTTTTGAATGAATTTTCCGAAGCCCCTGTGTAAGTTCTATAGTTGTGTGAGCCTTCTATCTGGACTTTAGCTCTATACACGATACCTTTTTCTAGACATCTCCCTTCCAACAAACAGGAGGTTCCATCTTTGCAATTGCAGCTTTTTGGAAAAGAATCAGCATTATGATTTTTGGCAATTATCTTGTTGTTGTGCTGGCTGATCAAAGAGGCAAAGTTTTTGCAACAAGAATAGCTGATCTTAAGCGTGCTTCTATTGAATATTCTATAAAATTTATGGTCAGGTTGAAAGTGTCTAGAGACTAATTTAAAAATTCCTTACCTATATTAGTTCTTACGACCATATTGAAAGCTGGGTTGAACCACAAAACTTTCCTAGTACTAGTTCTACGTGTTATGTTGCTGTTAGCATTAAACTGGGTATACTGGAACCTCTCAGAGAATCCACTATTCCTTAAAGCACTATTATAATAAAGTGCTGCGTTTTGGAATGTTGCCTCATCTGTAGAAATTGATGATATTTGCCTACTTACGTTACTAAATAAGTTTCTAAGAATAACTGGTGGATGGTTGGATTCTTTGCCAATATAAGATAGTTTATCATTAGGCTTACGGTAAGATTTGAATATATCTGAATTCAAGTCTAAATTTACCTCTAAGAAATCTTTTTTTGAGGTTAGTATCTATTGTAATCCGCAAGCCTATCCTTTGGAAGAAAGCAATTAGATCCTTCCTAAGTTTATCTAATTTGTGGCCATTTAAATTATGGGTGACTATAAGGCCATCATCCCTATTCAATCCTGTGTCTATAAATGGGAATTGAAGCTTCAGATTGTGTAAAATATAAGCTTCTATAAGCGTACACAACTCAGCCCCGTCGTATACCCCCATCGGTACATCAAAAAGAGAAACCTCACTCTTTTTAATCCAGGTAGATTCCTCATAAAATAGAAGTGATTTTCTTGCATGTATGATAATATCTATTTCCGAGCTATTGATATTGACATACTGTTTGGCGAATTCTAATGCTTTCAGGAGCAAAAGTCTGGATATTGATGGGTAAAAATCAACAATATCAAACTGCGTAAATTTGCAGTTATGCTTATGGCTAATCCCTTTAAACCAATCTATCACTGACTTATTATTTTTCCAAATCCGTAAATTTAAATCACTATCTAATTTAGTTAAAATGCGATCTAAAATATATTTGCTAATAATCTCTATTTCAGTTTTTGCAGAATTAATCAATCTACATTTGGGGTTTCTATTAAAATTGGCTTTATGGTCTTTTAGGGTAATAAAAGCAGGTCGGGGGGGAAAGGTATTCTATTCTCTCGCTAATCTTAAGATTGTTAGCTATTCTTCTTGACTCCAAATTCACCTCTTTGTATAAATTTGTGTTATCTTTTTTGTATGTATCTGTGATGCTATTCGAAATTAGACGCTTGTAAATGCCCTTATCAACTGCATATAAGTTTTTTGTCAGAATTAACGAAGCTCTTATTCGAGTTGTTAATTTCTGTAATTTTTTCTTTCATATCCCTCTGTAGATGGTTGGTATATTTACGGAATCTAATTTTTCTAATAAGATCGAAAAGGTCTTTTTCAAAGGCTTCTAATTCCAGAATAGGTGGTGGATTCCTGGAAGATTTAAGTCCGTATTTGTTTCCGTTAGTTTTTTGTTTAGTATCAAATAAGAATGCTTTCCATCTCAATCTCCAAACAAACTCTTCTGTTTTCTCTATAAGACTTTTAAGATATTGCTTCTGTGCAGGGATAGGTATATTTTTTTGAGAAAACCCCAATGGGTAAAGTTCCATCTTTTTCAGCTGTATCTTCCTACTTGTGTAGAGTCACTCAAACTTTCTAAAAAAGGAGCAGGTTACACCGCAATGCATGCCTAAGACCGTTATTTGAAATGACCAATGAAACAGATCCATGTGTTTTAATTTTATATTAGTTTTGATTGCATCAACATTTCTCTCCCATTTCTAACAAAACTATCCGATGAACGGGAATGTGAAACTCCAAGTAACAGTTTTTTTGTTATATTTCTACTGCTTTTAAATAAAGCATATTACTCTACCTCTGGTATTTGAGTACTCTTATTTTTCACCTTGTTGCACATTTATGTGCTTACTCCGGTGTAACCCGGAAGTGAAACCTGGAATCAAAGACATTAAGAGTAACATTACAAAGATCAAAGTTCTAGTAAGCAGAAAACAAATGAACTACTAACATCTTCAGGCAAATGATCCAGTTTGATATGCAAAAGAAGTATTATATCTAGACTAATCTTGTTCTTAAGTAGTTTTGCTGTAACACACTCTGTAACATTCATAACCTGGTGCAACTGTTTGCTGCCTCTGTAGCTTTCTCACACAAGTGCATCTCAATAGTCTTGTAGCAGCTTATTAGGATACTGCAGTGCCAGTTATGGATATGTTACTTTCTTGTATGACTAGATTTGATATTCAGGTGACTATCATTAGATATTTTAAGCCTCTCAGTGACTGTTCCTGATGATTCTGGTTACTGTCTCCACTTCCATATACCCTATTGCTCTATCTACCATACTGCTGGTCCTTTCGTTGAGCCTATATAGCATAGGCCGTTTCTCCTTCATGCATTCTCTGCATTCAACAGCCTTTTACAGTAGTATTTTTATACCTCCTTCTTATCGACATCTTTTTTATCAACATATGCTCTTCTCAATCCATATACACATCTCCCCAACATCATCTTGATTTTCTCTAGGATACTGTCTAGCAATGTGAAATGCCTCACACATCTGATCTTCACATTGCAGAACATGTGCAAACTTCTTCCTCTCTATCTTTCCCTTTATTATGTATATTTGGTATTTAGTCTCTTTTTAGCTATTTCATATTTCTTTCCTACTGCCCCATCTCTTTGCTGTTACAGGACTGCATACAGTGTTTTCCCACCACTACATCACTTTGCATTTCAACTGAGACCTTGCATTAGACAAAGATACATGCACCCCAAATGTGGAAGGAAGTCCAATATACAGGGGAAAAAGAAAACACAAACACAGAATGGCTATACATCATGAAAGAAACAAATATAAATCTTCTGCAAGAAGACATTAAGATAACCAAAGAGGATGTACGATAATTAAGTAGAAAGATAAGCAACTGGAGAACAACAGACCCAGATGGAGTTCAGGGCTATTGGGTAAAGAAATTTGCAAAGTGCCACAAAAATACAGTGAAACAATTAAGCAAAGTATTTGAAGACCACACAAGAACCTCAGGTTGGTTGACAAGAAATGGAACGGAATTGTGTCAGAAAGAAGCATCAAAGAGAAATGCTGTTGACAACTTCAGACCAACATCCTGTCTGCCCATCATGTGGAAGCTGTTAACCAGAATACCGGGAAATTAAATGTCCATATTCACATGTTCTTGGATCAGAATAACATGTTACTCAAAGAGTAAAATGGGTGCAAATGTGGATGTAGAGGAAGCAAATATCAACTATTGATAGATAAGACAGTGCTGAAAGACTACAAAAAGCACAAAACCAACTTCGGGATGGCAAGAAAGCATATAATATGGTTTCTTGTTCATGCAATCTGGAGTGCTTGAAAATATTTGAAATAGCACAAAACATCATGAATCTATTGAACTGAAGTATGAATGGATGATCCACTGAACTCACATCTAGGAAGCAAAGCTTACACTTTGACAACATCAAAAGTGGAATATTTCAAATATGTAACTTTATTGTTTGCAATAGTGGTTGATGTGATGATGGAGAGTGCAAGAGAAGGATTGATAATGGAGATACTGTATGCAGATGACCTTGTTCAGATGAGTGAGACAATGGAGGGATTGAGGGAGAAGTTTTGGAAATGGAAGGAGGTGTTTGAAAGCAAGGGTTTGAAGATAAACCTCGGGAAGACAAAGGTGATGGTAAGCGGGTTGGAAGGAGAAGTATTAGTGAGTAAGATGGATCCATGTGGTGTACGTGGGAGAAGGGTAATGGCAAATGTAGTGTTGTGTATGAGATGTGAGAAATGGATTCATGGTAGGTGTACGAAAATGAAGAAGATGACCCCAAGACTGGTAAGAGTGTTTGTTTGTGGAAGATGTGAGAAAGGAGCTGGAGGGCTAGAGGAACCAGTGGAAACAGTGAGAGGATTTTGTTATTTGGGAGACAGGGTGGATGTAAGTGGTGGATGTAAAGCAGCTGTGACAGCAAGAGCAAGACTTGGCTGGGTGAAGTTCAGGGAAAGCTTCTCATTGAAGATGAAATGAAGGGTCTATAAGAGTTGCATGAGAGCTGCAATGATGTATGGGAGTGAGACATGGTGTCTGAGGGAGAGAGAGATGGCAATTTTGAGAAGGATCGAGAAAGCAATGATGAGAAAAATGTGTGGAGTTAAGTTGTTTGATAAGAGGAGGACTGAGAACTTGATAGGGATGCTGGGGTTGGAGGAATTGGTGGAACAGCTGGCAAGGGCGAATGGAGTGCAGTGGTATGGGCATGTGTTGAGGAGGGATAAGGAGCATGTTCTGAGGAGAGTTCTTGAGTTTGAGGTAAATGGACTGCAAAAACGAGGTAGACTGCAGAAACCCTGGAAGGGACAGGTGGAGGAGCAGATTGGGAGGGTTGGCTTGAGAAGGGAGGATGCCCCAAACCAGGCAAGATGGTGAGATGGTGTGAGGGCAGTTGCTATGGCATTGAGGTAGAACTGGCCACCCCTGTTAACGGGGACAAAACCCAGATTTAAAACACTGGGTGATGATAATGAACTGGTCACCATTGCTTTTTGTATTATATATGGTACTGCTGACTTTGATTTTAACAAACATGAAAGCTGGGTATGAGTTCAAGGAAAGAGAGGATAAGATCAATCATCTTTTTATGAATGATCTGAAACTCAATGGAAAAGATGAAAATTATCTTAAGTCACTAATTCAACCAGTACATTGCTTTAACACAAACATTAGAAAGGGGTTTGGACTGAAAAAGTGTGGAATAGTGATTCTAAAAAGAGATAAAGTTCAACAAGTGGATGGTATGAAATTGCCCACAGGAAAGATAATGAAGAGAATAGGCCAGGAAGGATACAATTATCTGGGTATAGTGGAAGTTGGCGAATTGATGGAAAACCAAGCCAAAGAAGATATTCTCTCAGGAGAACTACAGAAGGCTGAAATTGATTTTGAAAACGAAATTGAATGAGAATAATATGCTCCAAGCAATAAATTCATGGACAGTTGCCCTCTTAAGGTATGGAGCAGGTGCCCTACAATGGTGAACATAGGAACTACAAGGTTCAGATACGAAAACAAGAAAACTGACAATATACAGTGCATTCAACCCAAGAAGTGATGTTGACAGGTTACACCTTATGAGAAAGAAAGGAGGGTTGGGAGTGATAAGTTGTGAGGATTGTGTCCAGAGTTCGACAGAGGAAAACAACATTGCTTGGTATTTTAAAAAATGCAAAAGAATCATTATATGTACAAGTAAGGAAGGCAGGACTGTTATGTATGGAAAACAGTCAGGAGAAAATGTATTATAAAATGGAGGTAGAAATGGAGAAGGAAAAACTACTGGCAGGATAAGAAGATGCACGGTCAGTTCTTGAGAGATATGTCAAAAGAGATAGATCTAGAGATAAAAGATAGCTATGATTACAAAAAAAGTGAAATGGAGGTCTTGATATGTGCAGCACAGGAACAAGCATTAAGAAGTAATTACACTCAAGCAGAATCAGTAGAATCAAACAAATGCAGAATTTGTGGTGAAACTGGAGAAACTGTGGAATATTTTAAGTGAATGTTACAAATTAATTTGATTGGGCACTGGGAAATTAATTTTATTGAGCACTCCACAGACATGCTGTACCCTTAATGTAGTTCTCAGGGAGATTCAGCATGACACAGAATGTAACAAGGCTGGTCCTTTGAATTACAGTCAAGATGGAAAGATGGAGAGCTGCCTACAATTCAGAAAAGGGATAAATTTAATAACCTTTATGTATTTGAAGTTCAAAAACATCTCATCAGAAGTAAACAGTTATGAAATATCTATTCAGATACCAGGCATGTTGGTTGTGGTGCCTGAAAGTGGTGGTAGAAGCAATGGATGATCATTGATCATAGTAGGAGAAAACCATTCAAATGGTACCAGCAGTGGTTGCAGAGATCACAGTGGGAGTAGCTAGCCATTGGTTGGTAGCAGTCATGGTGGAACTGCCTGCATTGAAGCTAGTGGTAGTGCTAGTAATATGTCCATATTACAAGAAGTTGTCAGCAACAAAGTTACTGAAATAGGCAATAACAGTCATTGCAGTGCTAAGATTAGTTTTAGTAGTAACAAATTTGACTACAGTGAGCAGCTTATATAAGCCACTGGCCTAACTCTGATCAATTATTGATCTTCAGTAGATGATCAAAGACTCTTGAACTGGAAATTTCCAACATTTCTTAATGTGGACAGTATGGAAGTGTCTCTGTTGTTAGTGATTACTGCATTTCAGGATGTGTTTGAGGAAGAAAGTTGGATATGTCATCAGGTCTTCCTTCAGCCATGGTAGCATATGTCATCATTGTAGAATATGTCATCAGATGTTTCTTCAGCCACGGCTGGATGGTAGGAAAATGGTGGGTATCTTTTCCCAACATTCTCATGATGTTGATAATATAGGATTAATTAGTTTATTTATTTCTATTACATATCTTCAGCCTCAGTTAGTAAATTTTGTGCGATCTCAACTGAATCTCCTTTTCCCTCCCTCCCACTTCTTCAAAGGTAGCTTGAGCAAATGCATACACACTGCTTGTTTATGTCTGTTTGTTTCCCACCCATGAGTATGTACATACAACTATGGACATATAACTAGACACAAAATTGTAATGTATATGTACATATATTTACATTTTATGCATGTATGTGCATACCCATGAAGGCTTTTGAGGACTGAAGGAATTTGAAACAGCAATTGTATCATTATTTCTCACACTAAGCACAATGACCTGTTGCCTCCAGGTATGTGAACTTAAAGATCTTTTATTTCTCAGAAGCTGAACCCCACCCTACCTTCCCAGTTCTACAAGCTCAGAGCTGTCATAATCAATGTTGGCACAAAGAAAGGTAGGTCTGGAGAGATAGTTGAGATGCTTGAGTAGAGAGATGTAGATGTATGCTGTATACAAGAAGTTCAATGGAGGTGGGCCTCAGCTAGATTGCTTACGGGAAAGCAAGAGACATAGATACAAATTGTTCTGGGTAGGCAACAATGATGGTCTAGGTGCTCTAGGTGCTCTACTAGAAGAGAAATGGGTGGATAAGGTGACTGAGGTAGTCAAAGTAGGTGATATGATTATTAAGCTAAGAATAGCCTGTTTGATGTAACAATGTCAGTTACTTCTCCATATGCTCTGCATGCTGGACTCACAGATCCTTAGGACGACTTCTATGAATTCCTTCAGAGGACTACCTTGATGACAAAAGAAATGATGTACTCACTATGACAGGGGACTTCAATGGACATGTTGGAAGAAACCCTGATAGATTTTAGGGTGTGCATGGAGGTTACAGCTTTGGCTCTAGAAATGAGTGGGGGGCAAGGCTTCTGGAGTTTTGTGATGCTCATGTCTGCAACACCAACTTCAGGAAACCTGCCAACCATCTGATCGCTTATCAATCTGGTGGGACAGGTGTATGCTCATAAATTCAAAATCTTTCCTGAGGGAAGAATGTACAACTCAACATAGGCTAGTGGTTAGTGACTTCAGACTTAGGGTCAGAAGGATTCAAAAATGCAAGCCGATATGGGAAAGGAGTTGTGGAAGCTCAAGGATCCTTCAAACAGGCAAAGATTTAGAGATGTTCTTAATGAAGCCTTTGATGAGAAGGAGGAAGAGGTAGGGCATATGATGTAGAGGACAACTAGAAGTTTCTATGGGACAATCTACCGAGGGTGATAGACTAAATCTTTGGCTGGAGCAAAGTCTCTGCTAGACAAAGGGTGACATGGTGGTGGAAAAGTGATGTTGACAGAACTATAAAAGAGAAGAGATGGGTTTGGAAAGAATGGAAAAGAGTGTGTAGCAAAGAATTTTATCAGAAAGCTAAAAAGAAAGCTGGATGTCAGGTTTATCTAGCTAGAGCAGAAACAAAAAGGAAGAGGTTTGCGAATGTCCTGCTGCATGAAGATCAGAAAGTTGAGGTGTTCTGGATTGTGAGACAGTGTGTTAGAGAGAATTGAGATTTTGTGGGAGAGAAGTGAGTATAGAGGGAAAGTGGTATGTTTGAACTTGGTGAATCAGACAAGAAAGCAGCATGGAAGAGTTACTATGCATACCTATTGAATGTGGAGAATGAATGGGATTAAGGGAGTCTCCCTCATGCGAACCAACAGAGGGACCAGCTATCCTAATGGACAGCAGTATGGTAGATAAGGCAACAAAAGATATGAAAACAGTGGAAGTCCTTGATATATTTGGAGTCACTGCTGAGATGTTCACACTATCTGCTAAGGTAGGATATGAACTAGTCACCTGCATAGTTAATCAAGTTATTCAGGAAGGTGTAATATGCAGTGACTGGTGTAGCAGCATTATTGCTACTGCTTCAAGGGCAAGGGTGATGCTTTGGATAGAAGCAATTATAGAGGGCTCAAACTCCTGGACCAGACAGAGTTATTGCCCAATTAATTAGGAGCAGAATCAGGCTAGATGAAATGCAGTTTGGCTTTGTTTGGGGAAAAAGCACTACTGATGCTATTTTCATACTCACACAACTGCAAGAGAAATACTTAGCTAAGAATAAACCATTATACTTGGCATTCATTGATCTAAAGAAAACCTGTGTTATATGGTGGGCTAGGGATAGAAGAATGGCTGGTGAAAGTTGTACAGGCCATGTACACAGACACTGTCATTAAAGTGAGAGTTAACCACGAGTACATGTAGGGGTTCATCAAGGCTTAGTCCTTTGTCCCCTTCTTTTCATCACTGTCTCCCAGGCCATAACAGAGGAATTCAAGACTGGCAGCCCCTGGGAACTATGATATGCTCATAGCATATTCCACATCAGAGCTAGACACAAAACCTGGAATCTAAGTGTCTTAAGATTAACTTAGCAATGACAAAAGTTTGAGTAAGCAAGAAAACTGACAGGACCCTCTCCCATTTCAGGTAGGAAGCCCTGTTCAATTTGTAGGGAAAATGTAGGCAGGAACTCCGTTTGGTATACCCAGTGCAAGCTATGGACACACAAGAGGTGCAGTGGATTAATAGGAAGATTAGCAGAGAAGGTAGTGCTCATATGTGGAAGATGCACATGATCCCTAAAACCAATAGACTTGGGAAATTGATTCTCTCAAATGCCCTGGTGGATCATTGGAGGTAATATATAATTTCAGCTACCTAGGGGAACAAATTAATAGTGGGAAGGATGCTTTTAGAGTGTGATAGCTAGAATAAGAATAGGATGGAGGAAATTCAGAGAGCTGTTGCCTCTGTTGGCTACGAAAGGTCTCTGTCTCTCTCTCTCTCTCTCTCTCTCCAAGTGAAAGGAAGATTGTATGATGCATGTATACAGACAGCAATTTTACATGGTAGTGAGATGTGGGCCCTGAATGTAGAGGCTATGTGAAGGTTAGAAAGGAATGAGGCTAGTATGCTCCACTGGATGTGTAATGTAAGTGTACATGTTTGACAGAGTGCCAGTGTTCTGAGAAAGTCATGCATAAGAGGAATTGGTTGCTGTGTGCAAGAGAGAAGACTGTGCTGGTTTGGTCATGTGATGAGGATGGATGCTGACAGCTCCATAAAGTGCCAATCTCTGAAAATGGATGGAACATGTAGAAGTGGGAGATCCAGTAAGACATAGGACAATGTGCTGAAGAATGACCTCAGGATGCTGAACCTTTCAGGTGAGATGACAAAGGGCCAAGATGCCTGGTGCCTTGCTGTACTCAAGAAGACCCATACTCCACAGCAGAAGTGTTAAGGCTGCATACCCTCACCAGCAAGAGTCCTGTACCAGTGCCAAGTAAAAAGCACTGATGCTGGTCCCATGTAAAAGTGCTTGCACTGGTGTCACATTAAAAGCACACAGCACACACTGTAAAATGGTTGACACTAGGAAAAGCATCCAGCTGTAGGAACCGAGCCAAAACAAACTAGAACCTGGTGCAGCTTTCTGATCAAACTGTCCAACCCATGCCAGTATGGAAAAAGGATGATGATGATGATATTGATGATGATGTTCTCTCCCTTTACTATATTTGCCTCCAGTGCCAAAAATCTGCCACCAAAGAAGCTATAACCAAAACATGTTTAACATCCAAACACCTGTGCTAAATGGCTGGTGCCCAAACAGTTGCCCTCAGTCAGCCCCATTCTATGTTTCTACATTTTAGAATTATTACATACATCAGTAACGAAAATGAAGATACTGCTTGAATATAATTCAATCACATAATTACACTTGAAGTCAAAGAAAATATAAATAGAATATATATATATATATATATATATATATATATATAACACATTTTTTTTACGTAGACAAAAAGGTTAAACAAAAACAAATGAATAAAATAAATGAATAAAGATTTACAGGTAATGATGATATGTTGTTTCCTTCAACATTAAACTCATCCATATTTACACAATTTTCCAGGGATTTTGGGACCTTGGTTAAACTATTATATCTGAAATATAAAAAGTAAAATTAAAAGAGATTATTAGATTTATAATATCACTCATACTGGTTAATCCTATCTTATCTTATATATAATAAAACAGAAGATTTGTGTGTGTGTGTGTGTGTGTGTGTGTGTGTGTGTATAGGCCTTTTTCTTGATCTCCCTTAAAATCAATATTTTTCATCTGATTTGGTTCATGCTGGGAACATACATCACTTATGTTCCAAAGATGGTCATAAACTCTTCAAATTTTCCACATAATGAGTAATAACACTCTTAGGGGGACGAAAACACCTTCTCATAGGTAAATAATAAATTCCAATGGTCGTTGCTTCAAGGGACATTACTCTTGACATAGTTCTGCTACTTCGTCTTCTACTACAGTTTTTACAATACCCATTTACTGGGTCAACCTACAACCTAGTTTTCGAAAATACTCCTTAAAATCAGTGATGGACAAATTACTTTCAATGACAATGGATACATTGACACTACCACCATTGGCCACGCTGTCTCCAGCCCTGACAACTTATGTTCTGCTGTTTACTCAAATCTTACAATGGAATACATAAAACCACATTGGCTTCGCAACAGGGCTGTTCTTGCACCTATAAATGCAGCTGTCAACACTCTTAACTACGACTTACTCAGTAAGCTGCCTTCTCAAGAACGTTGTTACAGATTAGTTGACACTTACTAACCTCAATCAGGTTACACTTTCCAACAGAATTTCTCAACTCCCAACATCCTCCAGGACTCCCTCCCCATGAACTTCACTTAAAAGTCAGTTGCTTTGTCATCCTCCCATACTATGCAATGGAACCTGCCTTGTGGTGAAACAAATGATAGACCATGTCATTGAAGCCCAAATTATCATAAGACAGCAAAAACGATACCGTTTTTATTCCAACAATTCCACTAACTCCAACAGACAGCCCCTACTGTATGCGGAGACTTCAGTTCCCTCTCAAACTCAGCTTTGCCATGACAATTAATAAAGCACAAGGTCAATCACTGGAAGCTGTCAATTAGACCTTCGGACATTATGCTTTTCACATGGACAGTTCTACATTGGTTGTTCCAGCCATCTAGACAACTTATTTATCTATGCGCCTGAAGGAAAAACCAAAAACATCATCTACAAAGCAGCCCTACAGTAATTACCCTTCTACTGCAATCTTCACATCTACGCCAAACTATAGCTATTAGCACTCAGACTTCCTGCAAGCATTCCATTGATGTTTTGCTTCATTTCTATGATTGCTGTTAACAGTACATTACCTTCAATGACCCTTCTTACTTTATGCACGCTGTTTGCTCATAAGTGTGTTCTGACATTTATTTTTGTACATGCCATTAGTCTATTTGTGTGTTTGCTATAAATGTTTGCCTTTGTTTATCATACATAACTTTCATTGAAAAAAAGCTTCAATGCAGTTGTGTCAGGCATTACAAGTAAAATAATTACATGCTACAAAACACTTCAGGTGAGATAAAGGATCCCTAATGCCTACTGCAATTGCGATCTCATTTCATGGACATTCATTTATCACTAATTGCCAAATTTGCATTCAAAAACTTTATTCATTACCTAGGTTGCTTAATACCATATAATAAACTGCTAACAAAACAAGTAAATATACATTTTATGTTTATCAACTTGAAACAACTTCTGTGGGCAAGTTCAATTTAACTGTCCAAAGGAGTGCACCATTATAATAAATTACACCATAAAATAGATGGGTGTGTTTGCTATTATTATTATTATTAAAGCAGCAAGCTGGTAGAGTCATTAGCATGCTGGGTGAAATGCTCAGCAGTATCTCATCCATCTTTAAGTACTGAGTTCAAATTCTGCTGAGGTCAACTTTACCATTCATCCTTTCAGGGTCAATAAATTAGGTAACAGTGAAGTACTGGGGTTGATGTAATCGACTAGTCCCCTCCCCCAAAATTTCAGGCCTGGTGCCTTTACTAGAAAGGATTATTATTATTATGATTATTTCAAAACATCTTATATATATACACACATACACTATGTATGATATAATATATATATATATATATATATATATATACACATACATACACACATATATGTATCAGCTTATAGGAATCCCATAAATCATGGTCATTAACTCATTAACAACCAGCTTACAAATGAGTAGAGTAAAACACTCAAAGGAACACTGATAGATCAATAAATTTATTAATCAATGAGTAAAATTCATTTCATCCATTACAAAATTAGGAATAATTTTGACAAGATAACAAGCACTACACAACACTAATTCTAGTAGCCACATACATTACATATAGTATGTTGTAAATATATATGTAATAAAATAACAAGAATGAACAATCACATTTTAGTGCAAGATGTGCTTCAGAAGTAAGGCATCTATCAATTGTATGTACATTACATTGTAAATATAAAGTCACCCTCTTATTGTCAGATATGAGACTGTCAGGTAACAAAATCATTTGTGCTTATATTTGAGCTATAACCTTACCTTCTAAATACAAGTGCCTGTGCTTCCTCAGACATACATATATATAATCATATCCATATGCATATAAACATCATATATATACATATACATTTATATATATATACATATATATATATATATATATATATATATATATATATATATATACACACACACACACACACACATATATATATATATTAACCAAAATTACATAAAAATATCTTGAAATACTAAAGACCAAATTTATTCAATAAAATTGCTATTGGCTTCAACCACGGCCTCTAGACGACTTTGGAATTTCCTGCAACACTTCTGGATAGTCTCCTGGTTTAAGTTGATGAATGCTGCTATAATCCTTGCCTTCAATTTATCTTTGGTGCACAAGAAGTTTTGTTGGTTTCTTGTTCAACTGTGCCCTATACATAATAATCAAGAAGATTGCAGTCTGGGGAGGTTGGTGACCAGATGTTAGGGGTGATGTGGTCGCAGAAATTGTCCAACAGCCATGACTGGCTTCTACTGCTTGTGTGGCATGGTGCAGAGTTCTGTTGACAGACATAGGGTCTTCCAGCAGTCCCCCCACCCCTCTTGACCTAGGGCAGCACCACCACCTCCAGGCAATTGATATAGGCCATGTGGGAAGATGAATGGAGGCATAACATCACCATCACTAGTGATCACTCCAAAAACCATGATGCTGACTCGATGTTTAATTTTGATTACTCTTGGTACATGTTTTGAGAACACAGCAAGCCAACAATTGTTCTGTCTGTTCATCATCTGATCCTAGCAGAAATTTTTCTCGTTTGAGAAAAACGAAAGCCTGTTTGGTTAGAGGGGATACTTGAGATTGTTCAAAAGCTTCATAGCACAGCCTTTCCTCTTGTCCTTGATGGCTTCGGATAAAAATTAGCCCTTTCTCATCTTGTATGAGGAATACCGAATGTCTTCACACACTACCTGCCTGACAAGAAGCTCAGACACTCCCATGTTCCTGATTGATTTCAAGGGATCATTGTCAATCATGGCCTGGATCTCACCAACAAATTCAGGAGTTCTTTTCTTATCAGAATGATCAGAGTGAGTATTCCAAGCTACTGTACCTTCATAATCACCATTAGACTCATCCAATTCTTTTCAAATCTTCTGCACTGTCCTCAGATTGACAACCAAACACTCTGAAATATTCATATTGGAGCTTCCGGTGCAAATGCCAAGCAGTACAGCATGTTATTTCCAAATTTCTGGCTGAGTGAATTGTGTCATGGTGCTGTTTTTGCACAGATGGTACCCAACTGACTCTACCGTACTTGTAGTGAACAAAATCAAAAACAAAGCACAAAATTGAAAATATAAAATGGTGGCAATTTACCCCTTGTACCCTCTACATGTATATATCATTGTTTAACATCTGTTTTCCATGCTGGCATGGGTTGGATGGTTCAACTGGGGTTTCGGAAACCAGGAGGCTGCACCAGGCTCCAGTCTGATCTGGCAGTGTTTCTACAGCTGGATGCCCTTCCTAACGCCAACCACGCCAAGATCGTAGTGGGTGCTTTTTACGTGCCACCAACACAGGGGCCAGTGGGGGCTGGCAACGACCATGATCAGTTGGTGCTTTTTGTGTGCCATCAGCATGGGGATCACAACTACAATTTCCATTTGATTTTAGTTTTGATGTACTTGACTCAATAGGTCCCCTCAAACATGGCATGTCGCTCTACAATCCAAGGTACTTTTAAATGGGCTGGTTATGCGACACTGGTGTAGGTTACAGCTGTGAACTCACTTTATTTGCCGGATCTTCTCAGTCACAGCATATCTCCAGAGGTCTCGGTTTTTGTCATTGTCTTTGTGAGGCCCAATGTTCGAAGGTCATGCTTCACCACCTCATCCCATGTCTTCCTGGGTCTACATCTATCCCAGATTCCTTCCACTGTTTGGGAGTGGCACTTCTTCACACAGCTCTCCTCATCCATCCATAGTACATGACCATACCAATGCAAACGTCCCTCTTGCATGCCATATCTCATGCTTCTTATGTCCAACATTTCTCTCAGAGTGCACACTGACATTACACATCCAGTGGATCATGCTGGCTTCATTTCTTTTGAGCCTACACATGTCTTCAGCAGTCACAGCCCATGTTTCACTACCATGAGGCACGGCAGTTCGCACACATGCATCATACAATCTACCTTTCACTCTGAGCGAGAGGTCCTTTGTCACCAATAGGGGTAGGAGCTTTCTGAACTTTGCCCAGGCTATATATATATATATATATATATATATATATATATATATATATATGATTACAATAAATAAATCTTACTGATGTTTGTCAATTGAATCTCTTCTCCATTTTCTTCCTTGCCTTATATATATATATATATATATATATATACACACACACACACACACACACACTCATATGTCTAATTTTTGTTACCAGTGAATGTATTTCGCTGAAATAGTATATCCTTACGAGAGTGAGACAGGCTTCTTCATCTAGCCAGTCATGCTACTTCAGGCTGATAACGAGCAAAGACTCAGAAACATGTCCCTGAATGCAGGCTAGGCTGGGTGGAGGAGTTTGTCTCCCCCTCGTAAGGATAAGGGCACAGGAAATGTGTCAAGGCCTAATAGGAAGCAGTCTGGCTTCCTACGGCTAAACAGCAGTAGTATATTCACTTATTGGGACTGTCACGTTAAGTTGGCAGTATACAACTACTTTATCGCATCACTACTGCGAAAGTCTCTCTGAGAGATTTAGAAATTTATTATTTCTAATATATATATATATATACATATAGATATATAGTTTGTCAACAGAAGAGAAGTGATGTATGTGTATTTGAGAGTATCTTGAGGCATAACTATACATATTCATCTATGATGTTTATATGAATACAGATATGATTATGTACATGTATGTCTGCAGATACACAGGCTCTTGTATATATAAGTTCATGTATATTAGATGATAAAGTTATTCAAAGTGATGAACCCAATACTCATCCTGGGTTAGGAAATGTTCAAGGAAACCACCTGAAACTGCCTCAAACAATGTCAGATTTTCCTCATGATATGATCAGCTTGGTGTGAGTTTGATCGGGTGTCAGAAAGACATTGTACCCATGGAGCAGAAATCTTTGTCATGTCAAATTCATTGTGCAGAATAATCTCAACTAAGGATATGCTAATAGCATTGGCGATTTGATTTGTAGGCAATTGCCTGTCATCCATCACCATCTGGTGAGCACAATGTTTTTCTTGGTGGTGACAGTTGCAGGACTTTCCCTTCCCCTCCTAAATTCAACTTCTGTACTGTTGATAAAGCTGGAGTATCATCCCTTAATGTAGCAACTATGTCAACACGAATGTTCTTGGGGGCTAAACCCTTTTTCTGCAGGTACTTGATAACACCATAATGCTCAATTTTGTCCATTTTCAAGAGAAGTCACTGACAGTTTTGAAGTCTTCTTTGAACAGTCAGATGTCAGTTTACCTGGAAAGAATCAATGCAGTTATTAATAAGAAAAGTTGAAATTAATGCATGCAAGGTTTCACAGCACTAGCGTCACTCATTTCTAGTCGTGCTATGAACGTTTCAGCCCACCCTCATACTTCAACCATGACCCATGATTGGCTGTTTATGTATTTTTAACTACTCCTATTTGTTTTATACAAAATTATTTTTTCTCTTATTATAAGCAGAAATGATTTTGTTACCTGGTAGTCATGTACTTGACAATAAGAGAGTGTCATTATATTATGATGTAATATACATATAATTGATGGATACCTTACACATGTCACACTGAACTGTGATAGTCCATTCTTGTTATCTTGTTACATACACATTATATAACTAATATATCTACACACACATGATACATTATATAGGTTAATCACACTGGTACACACACAAACTTTGCCCTACTCCAGCCTGCTAGCCTTAACTTAAAATGACCTTTACTTGAAGATTGCTTTGTATTAGGAATATTTTACATGCATTTCTATTATATACTGTACTTTGTAATACATTTATTTTACCATTTTATGCATTACTATGTTTTTCACCAATACACTTTACTTTTTTCTTTCTTAAATTTGCTTGCCATTATTGTTTTTTTACATTACAACACAGAGATTATAATGTAATAATCTATAATACAAAATACACTAGTACAGTTAAAGAAGGAAAAATTTTTTAAAAAACCCAAAACAAGAGAATTGTTTATCAAACATTATTAATAAAAGCAATTGTAGCACTTCTTTTCTGGCTTGCTGAGCAAGTAGGAAAGGACAGAGCCTATGACCATTACAGAACCTCTGAGACTGGTGAGAGTGATGCCATTAATGCTCTGCTTGAATTGTTGTAGGCCAGTAGCTGCAGGAAAGACATAGGCAGGGAGAAGGTTCCAGAGGGCCAATCTTCAGGAGATGAAGGATTGGGCATAATGTTTAATGAGGGGAAAGGAATATTGGATGACCAAGTGTGATGAGAGATGAACAGATGAATGGTGGAAGTATGTAACCAGCCAGATATGAAGAGCAGAGGCCACTACAGTAGTGATAGAAGAGACAGAGAGAGGAGTGAGCATGCCTGTGGGCTAGAGGCTGGAGTGTGTCTATTAGAGACAGATTGCCAATCAGCCAAGTGATCCTTCTCTGGATGCAATCCAGAATGTTAGTGTATCGTCCCAGATGTAGGAGGAGTACTCTATTATGGGCTTCACATGAGCCTTGTAGAATGACAACTTTTGGAGGCTGAAATGTCTTCCTGCCCTATAGAGGACTAGTTTTTGTGATGTAGCCCTAAATATGCTAAGGGTGTACTTTAGCCAGGAGAGACCATCAGTAATATGTAGTCCCAGCATTTTGAGCAACTGTGAGAGCTCTGGCTGCCACTAATGGGTAGAGGAGCATGGTGCAGTGGTGTTTCCTTGATATGAGTAGCATTTGAAAAATTTTATTGTTAAAGAGACAAGGTTGGTATAGCCCCGCTGGAGGATGGTTTCAAGGTTTTCATTTATGGTATCAATGAAGGTTTGGCATATAGTGCCTAAGTACTGTGTGGATGATGCATGGTTAGACACAGTTAGAGAAGAATGAAGTATTATGTTATTAGTAAAAGAACAAGTGTTGTATGGAGTAATAAACAGGTGGTTAATTATAAAAAGAAGAGAGTGAGGGACAGAACTGAAACGTGGAGAACATCAGAGTGGATTTAGAAAGAAGTAGAAAGAGCTCCATCAATAAGTCACAATTTGATAGAACGCTACCAATCTAAGAGATGAGAAATGGGTGGATTCCATAGGCAGAAAGTTTTGATAGAAGATTTGCATGTCAGACATAGCTGAAGAGTTTGCTGATGTCTAGAGTAACAAAATTACTTCTACCAATCTTCTCTAAAATGAGAGTGTACTGGTGACATAAATTCATCAATGGATACGATTTTGTAGAAGCCATACTGGTGTCCACTGAGAAAAGAAAACGTCAGAGTGATGAAGAACATCATTGTTAATGGTAGTCACCATTACTTTGTTGATATTAGAGGTGAAAGTAATGGGACAATAGCTGGCTGGATTAGAGTGGTTAACTTCCACTGGAATGGGTTATGCTGACATAATCTTTCAAACAGCAGGATATATACCTATAGTGAGTTTAGGAGCAAGCTCTGGATGCATTAAGTGCAATGGAAGGGGCATTATTAGAGCCAGTGGCCTTATTTGTTTCAAGTATCTCTTATTCATTGTAATTCTTAACTGCCATACAGCATTATATCCCTAACGCAGAAATCAGTCTATAATGGAACAGAAATGTGAGTGTGTATGAATAACAAAAGCAAGTTTTCAATGCAGTTAGTTCGAAGGGGGGGGAGGGGGAGGGGGAGGGGGGAGGAAGGAAGGAAGGAAGGGAGGAAGGGAGGAAGGAAGGAAGGAAGGAAGGAAGGAAGGAAGGAAGGAAGGATATAGAAAAAAATGAATATTGGGTATCTGAAAAATAATACATTCTCCTAATAGACTTTCACAATAAGCAATAACATACTTAATAAGTAACATGCTTTGCAAACTGTTTAACAATAAAAATTCAAAACTTGAAAGTATAATATAATGAAAAAATTTACAACTTAAAATCCAAACGAGATTAATTGCTAATGTTTTACAAATTAATTTATATCTGAATGCAGATTCCATATAAGATATTTATGGTTTAAGTAAAATATTTGACATAGAAATATACACACCTTAAACCTAATCTTGTAAGTGATCGTAAATTACCAATAGAAGAAGGTATGTCTAGTAATTCATTATGTTGGAGGTCTAGGGAATTCAGCATAACACAATTACCAATTTCTAGATAAAATAAATAAATAAATAATTATGATATATACATAAATATGAAAAACAAAATTTAAAATGCTGTTTTGTACATAAATGAATAAATGCATGTATTGAAGATTTAATGAATGAATGGATAACTATTCTAATTTTAAATAATTTTCATTTAGTTAATAAACAATGACAAATATAACAACTCAGTCTGCATGAATTTCCAATCCATATTGTATGTTAAATTACAATTTTCATTACATTATTTAAATCATTTCATCTATTTTTCAACTTTTCAAACAATGCATTTATGAGGAAATAATCTTCAGATTAGTTTATGGAAGCTACATAAAGCATAAGAGAATGAAAGAACAGCTTAAAGGCTAAAGTTCAGGTTCACTGAGAAAAACTGTAGACTATAAAATATTTCCTGCCACTATATATTGTAATATGTACAATACACCTGATGTATATTTATGCTTGAATGACTTCTACATCAGATATTGACAATGACTAAAAGGTTTGAATGAAGCAAATAATAAATATAAAATAAATGCAAAATTTAAGAAATCAGCTTCTCATTCCTAATTTGTACATTACTGTCAGTGGTGGGGTGTGAAAATGAGAGGGATGAACTAGATTGAATAACATAAAGCTAAACAGGTATCAGAGAAAAGTCAAAACTATATGACAAAAAAAGAATTATCAAAAGATTGAAATAGATGCCATTTTTGCAGCATGGCTCTATATATATATATATATATATATATATATATATATATATATATATATATATATATATATATATATATATATATATATAAGAATGTTAGATCACGAATCATTAAATTTTGAAAATAGCTAAGAACGATTAGAAATTATTGAAGAGGTAGTGATCTTCCTCTATCCAAAACGTTTTTTCAACTCAATATTTACATACTATTATGTATAGCTTTATATGTGCTTTGAGATCCAGTTCCAAAAGAGAATTAAATCTTCTCTTGAAAGCTTATAAATTCTTATGATGTCAAGAAATATATTTGTCTTTAATGAATTTCAAAATTTTGTATTGGATAGTCATTCTAGTTTTGTTGATTTCATATGAGTCTTCCTTCTTATTTTATAATTTAATTCCTTTAACTGTGAATTTATCTTTCTGACAGAGATAAAGAGAAATGTTATTTTTTATATATTAATATTTGAACCTATTCATTAGAGGTAACTGTTCATAACACTTGCATTCCTTTTGGCATCAGCAAATAAGTGTTTCTTTAACTTCACATGTTTCTCTAAAGCATGAGTTCATACTCTTTGATTCATATAATTGAACACTTTACACATCACATCCCATCCACTTTCTATATTTCTAAATTTTTAGTGTGATAAACTAATATAATCTAAACCTTTAAGTACACTTTATTTATTTCACAAATAAAGCCATGGTTCCAGTAAAATATTCCTGAAGATCATCCTATTTCTTAATCTCAAAGCTATTAAATATTATTAAAATAAATTCAGAATCCCTTCTTGTAATTTTCTTTTTTATCATCTGTACTTTATTGCTTGCTAAACTCTTGAAAGCTGATAAAATATCAACATTTATAACTAATTAAAATCATCAATTCCTAGCAAAAAAAAAAAAAATAGAATGTTCCACTTTTGAATAAATGTAATACATCTCACTAACCAATTATATTTAAAATAATATTCAGGACAGCAATTATCAATATTCTTTCTCCCTGCCAACATTGGAAAGCCTTAGAAAATTTAGACAACTGCATACTGATAGAATGTTTCTTTTTTTTTTTTCTACTGTACAACTGAACTCAAAATCTAGCACCATAATCTGAAAACCACTAGATTTATATATGTAAACAAGTAAAATAATAACTTACCTTCAGGAAGATGTTCAAGATGATTATGTGAAATATCAAAAGTAACAAGGTTTACAAGATTTCCCACACCTTTCGGAAGTTCCTTGATTTTATTTTCTCTTAAACTAAACATGGCTAAATTCTAAAATGAAACAAATACCTAACAATTAAATATCAAAAATACATGTATAATGTAAATTTTTGTTTTAAATTAATAAGATATTTAATAAAAAAAAATGTCAATACATATACTTGCAACTATTTTGCCATGCATTCATTTCACACAGTTAAAATTTTCAGTTATCCAGTCAAAGAATTTACACATCCAAATCGAAATGAACCAAACCTAACAACTACACTGATAAAATATCAAAGCGTAAAAATGCTTGTTCGACTAAAGGCGGTGCTCCAGCATTGCCACAGTCAAATGACTGAAACAAATAAAAGAGTAAAAAAAAAAAGAGTAGTACCATGATTGTTTAGACAATGAAGACACTACTAATAAAATGCAAACATAAACTATTCAAAATCCTTTTACTTAACATGGAAAGAGCTTCATAAGGCACATCTAGACTTAAAATAGATAACCAAAGAATAACTTTATACAAAAACAATTATTCAAACCTAAAGGGATATTACAAAACTCATGCATTTAATTTTTTTCTTTTTTCATAAATTGGGACAGGAATAGTTATGGCATAGTACAGGTACATCCCCAATTTTCCATATTGTTGGTTCTAAAGCTTTGACAGATTAATTGTTTTGCCAGATCATCCATGGTCACATAATAATTAATCTATACACTTCTATCCAACTTATAGACTAATTACTAATCATACTACACAGCTTATGTACTGAAACACCACTGACTATTTTTTTTAACAGTTCTACTTTAACCTGGATTGATATGGAATGGTGTTTATGTTTGACACTACCACTGACAATCTCAGTTTTCTTACCTGCAGTAGCCATAGCTAAGGGTAACTTTAAGTTAAATAAGCTGAGAATCTCTGAGTGTTACTACTAACAATTGCAATGTAAATAATACATGTGTAAATATGGTACATACAATGGAGTGAACTAGACTGGCAGTCACAGGAATTTCAAGTTATCCCTTGTAATTATCCAAATTAAAGGTGCTGGACCATCAGCTACAGGAAAATCAATGGTTTATCTGTATCAAGAACAGAACTACAAAAATATATTTTCCAAACACTACATCTCATTTTACACTTCTTTCCTTCTTTGTTATTTCCCAATAAGTATCTATAAAAAATATAGTGGCTTGTACTGCAAAAAGACATTTCATTTAGGAGGGCATCACTTCAGAATTAAAGAAATATATTTAAAATCTCAAAATTAGTAGTATTGCAGCTATGAGAAACAAACCCAACCAGCTCATTGTCATCATCATCATTGTTCCCATTTAACATCCTTCATGGAGTAGGAACAGATGAACAGGAATAGGTGTTTTGCAGTAGTGGAGATATGAGGCTACCACAGTTCAAAAGAGGGGAGAGAAAGAAGATGAAAATTGATGGGGAGTGGGTAGAGGCAGACTCAAGTTACAGAATAGGGTGAGTGGGTGGATAAGTTTGTGAGACTGCAAAAGGAGAATGGGAGATAGAGGAGAGGAAATATAATGAGTGGACACAAGTAGAGGGAGAGGGTGTTAGGAGGATATGTTGTGAGGAAGATTTGACAAGGACTTTGTCATGGACAGCAACAGAGAGCCAATGTAAAATTTTGCATCAAACTTGTGAAGTCTTCTACAGAGAAATTGAGCATGCTTTGGCAAGTTTATGGTGATGAGGTAATGAGTCTAACACAATGTTTTGAGTGGCATGGGTGCTTCAAAAGTGGAAGAACATCGACAGGAAGAGGATGAGCGATCTAGGAGACCTGCCATGAGTGTCACACTGTGAAATGGATTGAGCATCGAGAATTCATCCCCCAAGGTTAGACCATCAATCGAGAGTTCTCCTGTGACATTTTGAAGCATGTGAGGGAAGACATTTGGCAAAAGCAACTGGATCTGTGGCACATGAAGAATTGGATTTTTCACAATGACAATGCACCTTGTCACTGAGCTCTCCTCACTTGAGAGTTTCTCACCAAAAGCAACATGGTATCACTTGTACACATGCCCCATTTGCCAGATTTAGCACCTGTGAACTTCCATCTCTTCCCCAAAATGCAGCTCAAAGGTCACTGTTTTAACACTGTTGTTGAGATCCAGAGCAAATCACAAAAGGTCCTTGACTCGCTTACAGAAAACAACTTCGAGACTGGATTCCAAAAGTGGCAGGAATGCCAGCACCAGTGTACTGTTGTGCAAGGTGATTATTTTGAAGGAGATGATGTTAAAACTTAGGTAATTAAGTTATTTTTTATTAAAGATAACTAGTCTGGGAACCTTTTGATACCACCTCATATACGGAATCAAACCAGATGGACTTACTCTTTTTTTTTTTTTTCCCTTTCTCTTCCTAATGCCTGTGTCTGTTTGTTTTCTTTCTTTCACTCCAACCTTCCTATGTATGTCAATATTTCTTTTTCATGCTGTGTTGTCTTCTAAGAGAAACTTAAACTATATCCATGGTAATACAATTTTTGAATTCCAAGTGTTATGCTCTGTTATTGACAAATTCAAATTATGAATCTTTGTAGTTTTCATCACTGTTTACAATTTTGTTCCAATTGTTTTCAAATTTGGCATATAGACTAAGTTTTGTATACTAATTATCAAAATGAAATTCATTTTTTCAATAAATCCATAACTAAAAAGTTATTAGCCTTTAAAATTTGCAAAATTTGGATATTTTAGCCAATCAGAAGCAAGTATTTTACACATCACCGTGGTGAAAAACTCTGTTTTCATAGTAACCAAAGATACTGCACATGTGCACAAGGAGGAGAAGGGGATACGAGAAAGATAATCTTCTACTATAATAATACACTTGTGTTTTTCTCTGTCACAACATATGAATGAGAAAGGAAGGAGTGATGGCAAACTGGTAGTAGGAGCATTTCAACTCGGTGTGAGTATATATGTATGTAAAAGGGAGGTGTGTGTGTGTGTGTGCGTGCGTGCGTGCGTGTGTGTGTGTGCTCCAGGCTTTCGTTTTTAAATTTTTTTTATGGAATAGTTGTTTGTCTTAATGTTTTGATTGTTATTTCTAGCAACACTTGTTGGTATGTTTGTTCATAGCTTTTAACTATTTTATTTGCTCATGAACGTTCTAATGTTAACTTCATTTGTGTATATTTTAATGTGTTGATTGTTATTTCTATCAATGTTTTGACATGCTGACGTCCACCCCCACTGATGATGGAAAAGGCAGCAAACGCGCTGTTTTCAGATTGGCTGAAAATTCTGAAAATTATCAAACATTGAACACCTGTAACATTTTTGAAAAATTTTTCTGGAATAAAAGAATAACAAATTTGGATTCAGTATCAAAAATTACATCTCGTGTGATGCATTAAAAAAAAAATTTTAAAGATAATTGTAAACAGTGACGAAAACCACAAAGATCCCAAGTTATCCATAGTTTGATCATTTTAGTTTAGAAAATCGTGTTTTCTTTTTATTCTTCGTTCTAGATTGTGTCATAAAAGCAAACAAAAACCTTCTGTTTTGGTCTGCATTTTATTGTTATAAAATGCACATATAAGTGTGTTTATGTTAGCATGAATCTATTTGCATATATGTATATACCTATGTTATATATGTTGATATATATATATATATTCTTAAATTTTGGGGATAGACCTGATGGTGTACCATTTAAAGCACATTCATTGTATTCATCTACCAGCTGTCATCAACAGCATGGATATAAGTGCCACTAGCTTTACTTCAGAAATTCCTTCATGTCTGTCAAGTTTATAACATATGAGAGAAAGAGAGAATGGAATTAACAAGAATCTTTATCAATTACTACAATCATTTTGACTTATCGTCCATGAGTCCTTGATGGGTGAGATTCTGTACCATGCTCTCTCCTGATGCCACTAGATACAGACAAATACCAAAATATATTCTTATCAAGATAAGTGAAATAGAGACTAGAGAATGAAGTACCTTTTGACAAGATGCAGATATATGTTCCCGGATATTAACAAAAATAGAACAGGACCAAAATTTAACTCTACAGGCAGCAGCAGAAGAATGCCAGAGGATTATAAATCTAAGACATGACACAGATAAAATTGAAGAAAAAGATTACAGATAAGAGAAAAGAGACAAAATGTCAAGATTGAATCCATGTTATAGGTGTGGCGGTCTACTCCAGAGGACATATTTTCAAAATTAAATGGTGGCAAGATATTTTCTAAATTAGATCTCTCTGATGCATACCTACAAATTAAAGTTGACGATGAATGCTCTAAACACCTAACAACACACATAAAGGACTGTATACATTCAACAGGTTACCATCTAGCTCAGAAGTCACGCCAACAATTTTTTCAAAAGATTATGGAGGCAATGTTAGCAGACTGTGAATTCGCAATTCGATATCTGGATGATATACTCACAAAGATCAAATCCTGGGACCAACACATAGAGTACATAAAATGAGTTCAGAAAAATTAGGGATTACAACTTCACTTTGAGTGAAGAAAAGTGTGAATTTTTCTTACTGAAAATAAAATATTTAGGACAAATCATTGATAGAAATGGTTGTCAACCGATCTGTCAAGGGCAGATGCAATTAAAAATATGTCTCCTCTGACAAATATAGTGCCCTTACAAGCTTTTTTGGGACTGGCAAATTATTACCAAAATTATATTCCAAATATGCATAAAGTAAGAGTTCCACTAAATAATCTATTACAAAAAGATGTTAAGTAGAATTGGTCTGAAAATTGTCAGAAGGCATTCAACAAAATTTTTAAATATTAACATCTGATTAGCTGTTAACAAATTTCAATCTTGCAGTATAGATTGTTGTAGTTTCAGATGTCTCTGGGTATGGTATAGGTGCAGTAATGCTACATAAATATAAAGATGGTAATATGAAGTCAACGGTTCATGCCTTACATTCTCTGATATCAGAAGAAAAAAATTACAGCTAAATGAAAAAAGAGGATTTAGCAATTATTTTGCCATACAAAAATTTCATAGATTTTTACACAGTAGAAGTTTTTGACTACACTCTGATTATCATCTGTTATCTATATATGAGTCAAAGAAAGGACTCCCTACTCATACTGCTAATAGGTTGCAACACTGGAGTACTACATTACTAAACTATGATATTAAGGTGGAGTATATATCATCTAAGAAATTAAGATACACTGATTGTTTATCAAGACTGATTTCAAAAAATGCCGAACCATTTGAAGATATCATGATTGCTGTATTGCAAGTGGAAAATGAAATTAAAAATGTTTTGTGTAATGTCATACATGGACTGCCAATCACATTACAAGACATAAAATTAAAATCAGAAAATGATAAATTCATTAAAAAAAATGGAAGAAATGCTGAAGGTTAAAAGAGATAAAAATATGTGCAAAACAAATTTGAACCATTTCTCAATGAGTGACAGTGTGTTCAAGTATGCACAAAAAGTCGGAGTGTCAGCCACACTACAGAAGCGATTACTAAAGGGATTTCACATTGGTCACCCAGGGATTTCAAGGATGAAATCGTTAATGAGAAGTTTGTTTATTGGTCAACCATGACATTGAAGAATCAGTGAAAGCATGCAGAGGGTGTGCCTTAGCTGCAAAAGCAGATATCACTAAATGGTAACTGTGGCCAAAAACAAATATTCCATGGGCCAGACTGCATGTTGATTCATATTACTTTGTTGTGGTGGACAGTTTTTCAAAGTGACCTGAAGTGCATAAGTGTAAAAAGCTGACATCTGCGGTTACAGTAAATTTTTTACACAAATTGTTCGCCAGATATGGTATTCCTGATACCATTGTGTCTGATAATAAAACTCGATTTACTTCAGACAAGTTCAGAAAATTTTGTAAAATGTTCATTATTGAACATGTCACTACACTGCCATATCCTAGGTCAAATGGACAAGCAGAGTATTTTGTTGACACTTTCAAGAGAACGTTAAAAAAAGCAAACAATGAAGTAATGGTCGACCTTGCACTTCAACAATTTCTAAGAGTGTACTGAGTAACACCTAATCCGAATACCCCATCTTAATTGTTACCCACGGAATTAATGTCTGCTAGAAAGGTCAGATCTGTCTTTGATAAGCTGATACCAAGTGAAAATAGATAAAAGGCAAACAACAAAAATACTTCAAGATTCTTCCAGTTAAGTGACAAAGTCTTTTTAAAAACCTATAGATATGGTAAAGAAAGCTGGGAGGACGGTAAAATTATTAAACAAATTGGAAGAATGTTATTCTTGGTAAAAGGAAAAAATGTTGAACATAAAAGGCATATTAACCAACTTGAAAAAAGATTCATAGAAATAAGAGTCACAAGCAATAAAATCCCCATGGAAGTATTGTATGACATGTTTGAGGTACCAACATACAAACAAATCAAACTACACGTTCTAGCACCAGAAAACGGAAAAGAATGGAAACATTGGAATTGAACCCTAAACATAAGAGATATTAAAACTCTGAGTGGAGTTTAATTCTCAAAAGGGGAAAAGTTAGGGGAGACTAATTCTCAAAAGGGGAGATGTTGTGGAAGGATTCTAATCACCACCTGTGTGACTAAAGGTGAACTGACACATTGCTATAAAATAAAGAACTGTCAGTAGCTCAAGGTAAGCAGTTCACTGTGAGGTGTTGGCTGAGAGCGTTTAACCTCGTGTAACAATAATCGTAGTGCATCAACGTAAATACTTCTTTCCCCCTACTACATTAAATCATTTATCCCACACCAGGATATAAAAAAATATATATCTTCTTATATACATATATATGTATCACAATCATCATCATTTGCTGTCCTGTTTCCATGCTGGTATAGGTTAGACAGTTTGATAGGAGCTGGCAAGGCCAAGAGTTGCACTAGGTTCCACTGTCTGTTTTGGCTAAATTTCTACAGCTGGATGCCCTTCCTAACACCAACCACTTTACAGAGTGTACTGGGTGCTTTTCATGTGGTACCAGCACCATAAATATACATATATATAGTTATACAATGTTTGATCCACCTAAGTATATCTGGCATTGAACCTTATTACTTTTATCTGAGTTTTCATTATGTCTGTGTGATTAATATATTGATTTACATCTGTGTTAATAAGTCTTTTAGTTATATACATTATACAAGTTTTTTTGTTATATACATTTTTTACATTTAACTTTGTTCTTTTTAACACATTTTTTTTTTCAATGAATATCCTTTATATATCCATGTCATTTACATATTTTGTATTTAGTTCATTTTTACTTCAATCACTTTTTTACTGTATGTTTGGGATTTGATTTTCTATCTAATTTCCCCTTTCAATTTGATATGTGTTCATGCTTTGTTCTTTATATCTATCTAATTTCCCTTTCTTTTATACCCTTTCTAATTTGCTACCCTCCTTCTCCTTAACTTCAAGTGGTAAAATGCTAAATTGATGCTACCTCATATATGTACATACTGATATATATCTCATAGTTTCAGTCTATAAACTATGCTTTTTCCATTGTTATTTTCTCATTTTCTCATAAGCCTTGTCCTCTCTCTTTTATTTTCTCCCACAGCCACAATACTCCACCCTTCACTTTTATTAAGCTAATTTTTAATTATTTCTTTCTGTAATACTCATTCACCCTTATTTTAATTTTAATTTTTAATTCGCATTTCCATTTAAATTCTACTTTAATCACTTGGAAAATCATAATTCTTTCTATAAGGTCTTTCTTATTCTGTGTATTTCTTTATACACATTCCTATGAATTTTCACTATGCAACTTTCAATTTTTATTCTACTCGCTTTAATGCATGTATATTTTCCATTATGATCATTTGATTTTATCCAACACATTTCTGTTATTTTTGGAAAGTAAATTACTCAATCAGCTTTAAATGTTTATTTCATGAATTGCTAATCAGGTGTTCTTATAAACACTTGAATACTCATGACTATCTGGCAATCAGTCATATGAACTATGAGTAACAATTTGTGAAGTTTTTTCAGCTTCAATAAAATACTATATATATATATGTGAGAAACAAGATTGCACATATGAACAACAATTGCAGCAAGGTGACCGACAAAGCCATCACCACCAAGCAGTTCCTCAGAGACCTAACCCTGGATGGCTACCCAACATCTTTAGCCAAACAACAACGCCTAAAGAACATCAGGGTCAATAAACTCCGGAAGAACCCTCATACTCCCAAGTCCAGCACATGCTTCCTAAAGCTACCACATTTTGCTGACAGAACTACTGCAGTGATACAACACACAGTCCGCAGGGAAGGACTCAACTTACAGATAGTGCACACTGGCCCATCCCTGAGAAGAGCTCTGTGCATGAACAACACCTTTTACTACTCCAAGGAGTGCACATTATCGCACTTCCCCATCAATGACCCTGAAATGTGCCAAAGACCTATGTTGTATACAAGATCATCTGTGGCAAATGTGGCACATCCTACAAAGCTTTATATATGCATAAAAGAATACATGCAGGCAGACACTTCCATGAAGAAACATCTATGCAAAGGCCAGACCCGGGAATTCACAGTGCACATAGGGCAACACAGTGCAACAAAGGCAACCTTAGAATCTCTGAGGCCATCCTCATACACCAAAGGAAAGAATCAACAACAAAAGAGAGTTACAGGAAGCTAGCTGTTTGTTATAGCAACAATTTTCCGCACATGTCTAGTCCACACACATGCATATCTGCAACACTTGTTCATTTCCTGAGGATGGGAGTCATAACCCTGAAATACTGAATGCAAGGTGAGTCTACATTAATTCATATATTTGTTTTCTTGTGATTTGCATTGCATTTACTTCACATTGTTCTGGCCTTACCCACAATCCTTTATACAATATATTTTATACAATGCTTCACAGTAACTATTCCAATATATATATATATATATATATATATATATATATATATATATATATATATATATATATATATTTATTTATTTATTGTTTGAAGTGATGTACAGATATTGTATATTAAGAAGAAGGAGGCAGTTAGGATTTTGGATACTTCTTTATTAGTGCTTTTGTTCATTCAATTGCACTCTTCAAATATGATGCACAGAAATTTTCTTCAGCCTTATATACAAATTGAAAAGAGGATGTTGTTTTGTTTTGTTTAGAAAAGGAGAAAGATAAAAGAGGAAGGAAGGTAGGAGGGGGCGAGAGGAAAACAGAGACAGGAAAGAAAAAGGAAAATAAAAGAAATCATGTATCTTGGGATGGTTGATGCTAAATGACATTTCAAGATGCGAATTTTGTTTTTGAAGAAAGAAAGAAAGACAGGAAAAGGGAAAAGAAAGAAAGAGAAAGAAAAAAAGGAGGGAAAAGAGAGAGACAAAGAGGCTTCTTTTCAATCATATTGTATCAATGTGGTCAACCCATTGAAATTTACATACAATTCAGGATGTCATTCTTGATTCTGTTATTGGTTTTGAAAGAATCTCCTTTCTTATATAACTAGCTGGCTCCATGCCATCAAAAATGATGGCTAATTGAAGTATTTTATATATAAATAAGGTACGAAATAATGTGCATAATAATCACAGATACAAACATTCACCTACTTCCCTTGTACACGCACTCACATACGCACATATACTAACAGTGTTGAATTGCTGTTTGATTTTTCTTTATAGTGTTGAATGTTCACCATCCCATTTCCATTGCACACACTCACATACACACACAAACATTCACATACCTCCTTTTACATACACACATACATTTACTCATACAGAGTTGAAACACTGATTTTTATGTTTTCACCCCTTTCTTCATAATTCATTTATCATTCATATGTTGTGATGGAGAAAAACAAGATACACAATGAGCTCTTTGCCACTTCCTCTCTCTCATTGCTATTACTTTCTCTCACTCCCTCTCAGTCAGGTTTATCACTCTTCACTGAATTAGTATTTTCTCTCCTCTCCCTTCACTTATACTACTCTGCACGATTTTGGACAAATATATATATATATATATATATATATATATATATATATATATATATATATATATGTATGTATGTATGTGTGTATATATATATATATATATATATATATATATATATATATATGTATGTATGTATGTGTGTATATATATATATATATATACACACACACAAATATATAAAAACACTACGCTCATTATTATATTAGGAGATTATTATATACACAATAATTTATAATGATTCAGTCATTGTTTTTGAAAGTATCTCTTTCTCTCTCCCTCCTCTTACTATATGCTCTTTTACTTGTTTCAATCATTTGACTGCGCCCATGCTAGAGCACCACCTTTAGTCGAGCAAATCTACCCCAGGACTTATTCATTGTAAGCCTAGTATTTATTCTATCAGTCTCTTTTACCGAACTGCTACGTTACGGGGGACATAAACACACCAGCATCGGTTGTCAAGCAATGTTGGGGGGGAGCAAACACAGACACACAAACACACACATATATATATACATATATAAGACAGGCTTCTTTCAGTTTCCGTCTAATAAATCCACTCACAAGGCTTTGGTTGGCCTGAGGCTATAGTAGAAGACACTTGCCCAAGGTGCCATGAAGTGGGACTGAACCCGGACCCATGTGGTTGGTAAGCAAGCTACTTACCACAGCCACTCCTATGCCTATATACATATATTCTTTTATTTGTTTCAGTCATTTGACTACAGCCATGCTGGAGCACCGCTTTAGTCAAACAAATTGACCCCAGGACTTATTCTTTGTAAGCTTGGCACTTATTCTATCATTCTCTTTTGCTAAACCACTAAGTTACGGGATGCAAACACACCAATATCAGTTGTCAAGCGATAGTGGGGAGAAAACAGACACAAAGACACACAAATACACATATACATATATATGCGTGTGTGTATATATATACATATATATATGTGTGTGTGTGGTGTGTGTATATATATACATATATATATGTGTGTGTGGTGTGTGTCATCATCATCATCATCATCGTTTAACGTCCGCTTTCCATGCTAGCATGGGTTGGACGATTTGACTGAGGACTGGTGAAACCGGATGGCAACACCAGGCTCCAGTCTGATTTGGCAGAGTTTCTACAGCTGGATGCCCTTCCTAACGCCAACCACTCAGAGAGTGTAGTGGGTGCTTTTACGTGTCACCCGCACGAAAACGGCCACGCTCGAAATGGTGTCTTTTATGTGCCACCCGCACAAGCCAGTTCAGGGGCACTGGCAACGATCTCGCTCGAAAATCCTACAGGAGCCAGTCAGGCGGTACTGGCAACGGCCACGCTCAAAATGGTGCATCTCATGTGCCACCCGCACAAGAACCAGTCCAGGGGCACTGGCAACGATCTTACTTGGCTTGCCGGGTCTTCTCACGCACAGCCCATTTCCAAAGGTCTCGGTCCGTAGTCATCGCCTCGGTGAGGCCCAATGTACGAAGGTCTTGCCTCACCACCTCAGCCCAGGTCTTCCTGGGCCTACCTCTTCCACGGGTTCCCTCAACTGTTAGGGTGTGGCACTTTTTCACGCAGCTATCCTCCTCCATTCTCACCACATGTCCATACCAGTGCAATCGTCTCTCTTGCACGCCACAACTGATGCTTCTAATGTTCAGCTTTTCTCTCAAGATACTTACACTCTGACGGGTATTCACATTGACATTACACATCCAACGGAGCATACTGGCTTCATTCCTTGCGAGCTTACGTATGTCCTCAGCAGTTACAGCCCATGTTTCACTGCCATGTAGCATGGTTGTTCGTACGCATGCGTCATACAGTCTGCATTTTACTCTGAGTGAGAGTCCCTTTGTCGCCAGCAGGGGTAAGAGCTCTCTAAACTTTGCCCAGGCTATTCTTATTCTAGCAGCTACACTTTCAGCGCACCCACCCCCACTACTAACTTGGTCGCCCAGATAGCGGAAGCTATCGACTACCTCTAGTTTTTCACCCTGGAATGAGATAGAAGTTGTTTCCTGTTTGTTTGCAGTCTTTATTGCACCTGAACATCTGCCACAAACAAAAACTAACTTGCTAGTTAACCTGCCTTTGATGTTGCTGCACCTCTTATGTGTCCATAGCTTGCACCGGGTACATCTTATAGAGTTACTACCTACTCCTTTTCTACATACTGAGCAGGGCCATCTACCTGAAGGGGTTTGTGTTTTATCTACCTTCCTACTTATTAGGATTTTGGTTTTAGCTAGGTTGACTCTAAGGCCCTTCAATTCTAGACCTTGCTTCCACACCTGAAACTTCTCCTCTAGTTCTGATAGTGACTCCGCAATTAGGGCAAGGTCATCAGCATAGAGGAGCTCCCAGGGGCAGCCTGTCTTGAACTCCTCTGTGATTGCCTGGAGGACTATGGTAAATAATAGGGGGCTGAGGACGGAACCTGTGTATATATATATATATATATATATACAACAGGCTTCTTTCAGTTTCCACTCATGGCTTTGGATGGCCCAAGGCTAGAGTAGAAGCCAATTGCCCAAGGTGCAACACATTAGGACTGAACCTGGAACCAGGTAGTTGGGAAGCAGGCTTCTTACCTCACAGCCATACCTATATACATACATACATACATGCATACATACACACATATATATATATATATATATATGTATATATATATATATATATATATACAGAGGTTGGACAAAATAATGGAAACACCTTAAAATTTCAAACAAATTTATTTTAATATGGCATAGGACCGCCTCTGGTAGTAATTACAGCTTGAATTCTATGAAGTAAGGACTCATACAAAAATTGAATTGTTTCCAAAGGAAATTTTGTCCATTCTTCAGCTAAAACAGTCTCCAGTTCTTGTAGTGATGATGGTGGTGGATATTGACTCCTTACTTGTTTTTCTAAAATGCACCATAAATGTTCAATAATATTGAGAGCTGGGGACTGTGGTGGCCAGATAAGATGTTCAATTTCACTAGAACATTCCTCGTGCCATTCAGTAACAACTTTAGCTGTGTAAATTGGTGCATTATCATCCTGAAAGATTGTTTTCCTCTAGAATCAGTTTCGCAACTATAGAATGATCAGATAAAGTGCTTAGTCTTGACTATTAATTCTGCCATGAAGGGAAACCACTGGGCTGGCGGATTTCCAAGACATAGCCCCTGAGATCATCACAGATCCACCTCCAAGTTTAACAGTTGGAAGAAGGCAGTCTGGATCAAATGCTTCTTTTGGGTGTCTCCACATGTATACTCGGCTGGTGGTCGGAAATAAGGTAAAGGATGACTCGTCCAAGAAAATAACATTCTTCCACTGCTCTAGGGACCAATTCTGTAGGTTTTTACTCCACTCTAAACACTTTGCAACATTTGTTTTTGAAAGTAGTGGTTTTCTGATTGCAGCCCTCCCATGAAATCCGGCTTTGTGCAGCTCTGTGCAAACAGTTTTTGTGGAAACTGGGTTCTCAAGGTGGTCATTAAGCTCTGCAGTAATTATGGGGGCTGTACTTTCGTGATCCTTTCTAACAATTTGTGTAAGATTCTGACAGTCCTTATCTGAAAGTTTTGGTTTTCTTCTGGAATTTTGTTTCGATGAGGAGGTTTTTCCCTCTTTCTCAAAGGGTGTCATAACTTTTGAAACAATATTTCTTGATACACCAAACATTTCGGCTGTTTGCATTATGCTAGCACCTGCCATATGAGCACCAACAATTTGACCTCTTTGAAAGTCCGATAGATCTATCATTTTAATGAATTTTAATTACCTTTTTCTGATGATATCTGAAAAGAAACAGCAATTTTAGCAAAACATATTAAGCAACACTAATAATAATAAATAAATAAATAAATAAACAATCTTTTGACAGTTTTATAGATATTTCAAAATTATGATGCTATGATGTTAGGTGTTTCAATTATTTTGTTCAACTCTTGTATGTATATAACTTTTTTTATATACCCAGGTCTATTCCTCATTTTTTGGGGAGGGTGTAGCCACAAGACATACACCAGGCTTTCTATTCATTTCCCAGCTCAAAGATGCAAGCCCCATTCTATGCTCGGGTCAAGGCACAGAACACAACCCTCAATATCAGCAGCGGGGCCCGACAGCATGCTGGTTTCTTACCGCTGTGAGCAACATCAAATTCACTCATCCATCCACAAACACTCTCCAAGGTTTCCTGTCATGAATAAACTCTCTTGCCTCTCTCACTCCAACACTTCTAACCATCGAAGCTTTCCTCACTCCATTCATCCACACAAACTGAGGTCTGCCTCTGGTTCTGCTGCCTACCACTCCTGCATTCATCACCCTCCATGCCATTCACTCCTCATCCATCCTCCCCATGTGGCCAAACCACCTCAACATTTGTCTATCCATTTTAGTTGTTAGTTTTTCTCTCATTCCTGCTCACCTTCGCACCTCCTCATTTTTCACACCAACCACAGCCCTCAAACATCCCATCTCAAACATATCTAGTCACCTCCTTTTTGCCTCTTTCAGCCTCCATGTCTCTACACCATATAACATTATCAGCACAATCATGCCCTCATACACACCTCTTTTCGCTTTCATACTCAACCTTTTATCTCTCAGCATACCTTTCACAATTCCAAGTACCTTACTCCCCTCCTTCACTCTATATCCCACTTCCTCACCCAACCACCCCCATCTGCCGTCACATGTGATCCCAGATACTTAAAAACACTCACCTCCTCTAACATCTCACCATTTATACTCACATCCATCCTACCAGCCATTCCATCTCTCGCACATCTCATTACCTTACTCTTAGCTACATTTACTTTCAGTTTCTTCCTCTCACACACTCTCCCAAACTCTATCACCAGTCTCCTCAGTTGCTCTTCCAAATCTGCCATCAGTGCTGTATCATCAGCAAACAACTGACTCACCTGCCATTTCTCTCCATTTTCTCCCACCATTTGGGCTCCTCTATGAAAGGTTCTACCATTTACTGCTCTCACAACACCATCCATTAAACAGCCACGGAAACATCACACAACCCTGTCTTAACCCCACCTTCACATCAAACCACTCACTTACTTCACTACCCACCCTAATGCATGCCCTGAGTATGACTATAAACTAAATCTGTTAGTGGGACCCTGGGGCCCTGGTTTCAGAGTTTGAGGAGTGTGGAACCACCTCTTAGCCACTATTGTTCTCAGGTCTACTCTGGCCCGGAGTGGTAGCACCTATAAGGGCCTCAGCTATGTGTTAACTAGTAAACCCCCATAACTGGGGTGGGAGTGCAGTAGAATGCTGTTGCTGTATTCCCTGCATGGTATAAGAGGTGACTAAAAGGAGTGGGAGCAAAAGGACTGGGTATCCACTCCCCCTAGTAATTTCATATTCCTAAAAAGACAAGTTCACTAACTAATCATAATATTCCTCTTGTGTTCTTAACCCTCCTGCCTGTGAATTATTTTTGTAATTTGTATTGTCATTTCTTTAGTGAGGCCCAGCATCTGAAGATCCTTTCTCACCACTTTGTCCTTTGTCTTACACAGCTGCCCTCATATGTGTGTGTGTGTGTGTGTGTGTGTGAGGGCAGTTGCGTAAAACAATGCCAAGCTCTAATTGGGGAGGGTACCTGTGGAAGGGGTAGACCCAGAAAGACAAGGGACAAAGTGGTGAGAAAGGATCTTCAGATGCTGGGTCTCACTAAGGAAATGACAATACAAGCAAATTACAAAAATAATTCACAGGCAGGAGGGTTAAGAACACAAGAGCAATATTCTGATTAGTTAGTGGACTATTGAGCTGCAGATTCTAAAATACTAAAATATTTCAAGTATGAATGTTTCAAGGCTGGGGGATGGGTCACCTGTGATCTTAAGAAATTGTGTTGTTAACTATCAACTTTTATTCAAATTCAGCCATGATTACATACATCTACAAAGGTTAAAATTACTACTACAATCCACCACATACACAAACACATACTTACAAACAACACACTTTGAATGAACATTTTCACATAGTGTAATATTCTGTAATATAGAAATAAACACATGTGCGCGTGTGTGTGTGTGCGTATGTGTGTGTGTGTGTATGTGTGTGTGTACTCTTCCAACAAAAAAGTACTCCATCTGGTGACAGACAAATATCATTTAATAAACACAATAAGTATTTTTACGAGCTACTAATAGTTTCATGCAATGGACACAACTCAGACAGCATTTCATAACACACAATTCTCAGGCTCTGACGATGGAGCTAGGGCATTGCTTGAAAGCAACAGACGTGTTATAAAATGCTGAGTTATTTTTATTGTATGAAACTATTGGTAGCTCATAAAAATATATATACACACACATATATAGAGAGGGAGAGAGAGAGAGAGAGAGAGAGAGAGAGAGCGAAAGAAAGAGAGAGAGAGAAAGAGAGAGAGTGAAAGAAAGAGAGAGAGAGAGAGAGAGAGAGAGAAAGAAAGAAAGAGAAAGAAAGAAAGAGAAAGAAAGAGAAAGAAAGAAAGAAAGAGAGAGAGAGAAAGAAAGAAAGAAAGAGAGAGAAAGAAAGAAAGAAAGAGAGAGAGAGAGAGAGAGAGAGAGAGAGAGAGAGAGAGAGAGAGAGAGAGAGAGTCCTGTCAGTTTTCTAGTAAGCAAAAAAATTGACAGGAACCTATCCACCTCAGATAGGTGGCTCTGTTCAATTTGTAGGAAATGTGTAGGCAGGAACTCCATAAGGTGTACCTACCCAGTGCAAGCTATGGACACACAAGAAGTACAGTGGGTTAATTGCAAGGTTACCAGAGAAGATAGTTTTTGTACATGGAAGATGCACAGGATCTATAAAAACTTTAGAGACTTGGGAAATTGATTCTCACAAATGCTCTGGTGGATCATTAGATGTAGTAAATAATTTCTACTACCTAAGGGACCAAATTAGTTGTGGGGAAGGATGCTTTGAGAGTGTGATAGCTAGAATAAGAATAGAATGGAGAAAATTCAGAGAGCTGTTACCTCTGTTGGCTACAAAAGGTTTCTCTCAACGAGTGAAAGGAAGATCGTATGATGCATGTACAGGACAGCAATTCTACATGGTAGTGAGACATGGGCTCTGAATGCAGAAGACTTGTGAAGGTTAGAAAGAGATGTGTAATGCAAGTGGATATGTAATGTAAGTGTACATGTTTGACAGAGTGCCAGTATTCTGAGAGAGAAGTTAGGTGTAAGAGGAATTAGTTCCTGTGTGCAAGAGAGAAGACTGCACTGGTTTGGTCATGTGATGAGAATGGTTGCTGACAGCTCTATAAAGAAGTGGCAATCTCTGAAAGTGGATGAAACGTGCAAGTGGGAGACCCAGGAAGATATAGGCTAAAGTACTGAAGAACAACCTCAGGAAGCTGAACCTTTCAGTTCAGATGACAAAGGACCAAGATACCTGGTGCCTGGCTGTACTCAAAAACACCTGTACTCCAAAACAGAAGTGTTGAGACCAAGCCTTCTAGTGGTGTAAAGCACTCATGGCAGTGCTACATAAAAGTGCTTGTGTGGTTCCATGTAAAAGCACCCATGCAGCGACACATAAAAGCGCCCATACTGCATCACATAAAGGCACTTGATTCTTCTGGTGTCATGGGATTCAAATTCTAAACACAACTAAACTGCCAAAAGCATTATCTTTGTGTAAAGTTTAAAACAAATCACATGCGTCTAATACATAATTTTAAAGATTAAATCAATTATAGGGCAAGATAAAGCAGTTCTGAGGCATAGAATGACAGAACCAGTGGTGGTCATCAAAGCATAACTTCTATCTTAATTAAATTGAAAAGCTGAGGGTTGAAGAATATAAGAGCACCAAAGACTGATATGCTAAAAAACTTATTTAAATCTTGATGTAGTATTATGTGATAATGGAATGATAGAATGTGATCAAATGCATTATCTTCTATCTTCTAATATATAAAATAGAGATGTGTGTGTATTCACTTTTCACGTGAAAACAGCTTGACCAATTACTGCCAAACTTGTGAAGCATGAATAATTTGACCTCAGACATATTATAGGGTCTTCATTTGATTCTTTTATTAAAAATTTTTTTAAATAAAAAATATTGCTTTTTATATTTCATGTCTTGCAAAGATTTTAATATTTTTACTTCTGGTTTTCTAGCGTCAGTGATGTATTATATCTCTTTATGTATATCTCTCTATCCATCTCTATCTCTCTGTAACATTTCTCTCTATCTATATCTCGTTTTCACTTTCATTTTACAGACCCTATTCTTTTCACTTTCAATTTTCATACGCCATTGTTTAACTTCCATATTATTGTTTTCACTGTAAGTTTTGAATTGCTATTTACAAACAAACAATGACAAATTACTGACAGAAACAAGTTTACAATTACTGACGTAAGTAATTTCATAATTTACTGACTGAAGTATCTTCCTAAATTTGACTTCAATTCGTACGGTCTTGTGTTTTCCTGTTGTTGACGGTTTCTTTCTGGTCCCTTCGATACTGGCTCTTTGGTTCACTGAGTGACAAATTTCCCTTCAACCCCTGACAATACTTTCTTTCCTGTTAAAATTTCCTATTTACTTCCTGCCTGTCGTATTAAGAACTACAGATTTCTGCCCCCGCCCAACACAATTTCCATGATCATAACTTTCAGAATTAGGGATATTTTTAAATAAAATTTTCTACAAATATGTCTTCTATCATATCAATTTCAAATATATAAAAAAAATGGGGGGGGGGGCTGTTTTAGGAGGGGGGGGGGGGTTCTGAGAATTCACCCGAGTCTACTTCAAAAGGTTTCTCAGTGTCAACTTCTGGTATTGACATAAAAACGGCGAAGTCTGTTCCTGTCTAAATTTTAATGTTTTCATTCCAAGTTTTAATTCGCTATTTCTAAACAACTACAATAAATTACTGAAAGAAATATTTACTAAGTTCACAAATTTAAATATTCGGTACAAGACACTTTTCAACATACTTTTATTTATACGATTTTTTCATTCCATGTCCATCTCATTCATTGTTTGCAATATTCTCTCTCTCTCACACACACACACACACACACACACACACACACTCCAGGTTTGATTTCTTTATTACACAAGTATCACGTTAAGATTTTGCAATTAAACATGTGGCACCCAAAAAATATGGGCATTACTTTGCTGGAATTCTCACACTTTGTTTATTTACATAAAATTTTTTTATTTATTTTCTTTTTCCCACTATGTTCAGCTCTATGTATTTATAAGTCACATATGCACATGTGTTTTTGTATGTATGTTTGTATACATTTAGGTATAGTGTGTGTGTCTGTGTGTGAGTGAAAGAAGGGGTGTGTTGTCATGTATTCGTACATACATAAATACATTGCATACATCTTTTCTGTGTGTGTGTGTGTGTGTGTGTGTGTGTGTGTGTGTGTGTGTGTGTGTGAGGGAGAGTGTTGTCTAAGTGGCACTCTCTCTCTCTCTCTCTCTCACATGCACATACATACAAGAAAGATGTTTGCCTATTATTTATGTATGTATGTATATATGACAACACACTCTTCACACACTCTCACATACCTCCATTTCATCTGTAGTTTGATACTATATGTATATGTATCTGTGTGTGTGTGTGTGTGCACGCGGGCAATGTTCCACAATCATCAGAAAAAGCAGAGGAATTTTCTTTCTTGATGCTTCTGGTGACACACCTAAAACATTTGTAACATTACTTCCCTCCAAAGTAAGGCAACAAAAAAAAATTGCAGTTGCTGTACCATTGTCTGGCTTTGCTGTCAACATTCTCCCAGGAGGACGAACAGCTCATTCTGCTTTTAAATAATCACTAAACGTGGTCACAAGTGACAGTCTAATTTGTAACATAAGCAAAGATTCAGGTTCAGCAGAAGTGTTGTGCCAATGCCACCTTATCATTTGGGATGAATGCACCATGTCACATAGAGGTGCAATGGAAGCTCTTGGTAACATCATACAGGACATCAGAGGTAACAATAAATTTATGGGAGGAGTTACATTACTTTTATCAGGAGACTTCAGACAGACATTACTAATCATTCTGAGACGAACAAGATCAGATGAAATAAAAGCATGCATTAAGTCTTCGCGCCTATGGAATAAAATACTGAAATTCTCCTTCAATACTAATGTGTGAGCTTTATTATATGGGGATCAATGTGCAAAACAGTTTTCAACCTGGCTCCTCCTATTAGGAAATGGGAAAGTACCATTTGATGGGAATGGTGATATCAGCTTGGCTCATATTGCTATCATGATGAATTCCCCAGCTGAATTGGTGAACAGGGTGTTGCCAGACTTAGGTAATAATTATAATTCACATAAATGGTTGTGTGAAAGGGGAATTCTTAATCCAAAACAATGAGACAGTAGCAAGAATTAACCATGAATTAATGAATCAGATTCCAACAGTCATTAAGAAGTACAAATCAGTTGATTCAGTCCTTGATGAAAATCAAGCTGTCCATTACCCAACAGAGTTCCTTAATTCTCTTGAGCCCCCTTGAATTCCTCCACATAAACTTTTTCTGAAGGTAGGAGTCCCAATAATGCTTCTAAGAAATTTAGATCCTCCTAAATTATGCAATGGGACAAGGTTGATTGTGAAGACATTACCACCTTATGTGACAGAAGCTACCATCATCACTGGATGTGCCTCTGGGGAAGAGGATCTGACCATCTGCCAAGCAAATGGGAAGCAGTAGTTGAAGTAGATTGTGAATATGCTCCGTAATAAACATTTAAAGATGTTTTTGTTACATGTTGTTATTGTTTTTGCTGAATAGAATTTGTTGAAAAAAAGCCAAAATAATTATGCACCAACCCAATATATTGGTCTTGTGAGACTAGCAGTAGTTATATTATTAGAATTAGGTGTATCAATCAATGGATTGATACACCTAATTCTAATACATTGTGTTATTCATGGTAAAGTGGCTATTTATAGTGTTCAGTACAGTGTTATGGTTATGGTGTTATTAGTTATATTTGATTTATCACAAATAAATCTTGTTATGTATTTGACAATATTTCACATAGTGGAGTAAGCCAGTTTAACTGTGTCTATCGAAAAGTTTATGATAGGGGCTGGATGCAGGGAAGTCTATCAAAAGCTTGGCAAAATTTACCAGCCACATTTGAAGCAACAATTAGACTGAAGCAGGGGTGGGTTGAACCACAAAATATGCTTATGTAATCTATTTATTTATGTACTTGTTTCTATTAGATGTATTATGATCTGGTAAAATTTGGCTATTATTTAGACACCCTGGTTTACTATGCAGATGGCTATTATTCTTAGTCATATAATCCTGCTTTCCCTCAATATTTTTAGTCGTAGCTACTGAGTTATTATTTTTGTAATAGTAGTTAATATTCTTGCACTTATTAATTTTAATTGCCAAGTCAAAGTTAGTTTTGTTTCTTTTTAAGTCCATTGTTACTATTTTTATTATAATTTGACACATGAAAACTTATTCCTATTTAAAATTATATCATGCTTATCATGGATGTTATTTTCATCAACATCATTATTTTTTATCTTTTACTTGTTTCAGTCATTACACTGCAGCTATGCTGGAGCGCTGCTTTGAAGAATTTTCTTTATACAAATCAACATCAGTACTTACTTTTCTAAAGCCTGGTAGTTATGGAAATGTAAACACATCAACACCAGTTGTTAAGCGGGGGGGGGGGGGAGTCTAGCACAGACACAAAGACACACACACATGACAGGCTTCTTTCAGTTTCCATCTACCAAATCTACTCACAAGGCTTTGGTTGGCCTGAGGCTATAGTGGAAGACACTTGCCCAAGGTGTCACACAGTGGGACTGAACCCAGAATCATGTAGTTGGAAAGCAAACTTCTTGCCACACAACCATGCCTGTACCTATTATAGTTAGGCAATATATAATTGAAATAATCATCATTATTATTGTGACTGTACTTAGAAGTATTTGATTTTTGAAATTTACCACCACATGAATTAACTTTAATCCTATTCTTACTATCCTTGATTGCTCTAACATTTATGCCACAGTTTTGTTTGTTTTTAGGTCCATGTTATTATCATTTCCTACATTATTATTTTTTGTCATAAAGGCTAGAATTAGTATTAAACCAAGTAGAATGTTCAGTATATGGTCCCACATTTAGAAGGTAATTTCTTTTTCTTTATAATTGGCCCTAGTTAGAGCTTCGTTGTAGTAGCAGATGCTTTAGTTGAAGATATCTATATTAGCTGAGAGCAAGGAGAAGTGGGAGGAGACCCTATGTATAACAACAGTAGCATGATTTGAAAGACAACTGACATAAGTTAGATGCTCATTATGGAAAGTCTTGAAAAGATTTGGTTTAAGTTCTAGAGTAACATCTAGGAAGTTAACTATTTTTACATTTTTGAAGTGTCTTATAAATATTTTTCTTCATTCTCTCAAGGCTAGCATCTTATAATAAATCTGTTTGTTTCTCCATTACTGTTACACCATTACTTAGCCCGTCCATGATGCTTCCATATGATTAGTTGAAGGGGGGAGGAGATATGGGGTAGGGGAGGGAGAAGTGGTAGTGAATGAAATGTGTAATTTGAACTAAGTTTTTTTCCTCCATTACTTGGCCTGCCTGTAACACTTTCACATGATTAGTTGAAGAGAAAGGTGAAGAGCTAGAGAAAAGGAGGGAAAGAAAAAGATGAGAGAAAAAGAGGGTAAGGCAAAGAGTGAAAGAGAGAGAGAGAGAGCACTGTGTATTAAGTCTTTAAAATTGTGCATAAAGTCTATAAAGTGTATAAATAAAGTGCATTAAGTAATCATTGTATTCCAATTTCCTTCACTTTTCAATGAATAGTAGATGAGTGACTATCTTTTGATCAGGTTTTCTGGATAAAGTTTTCAGAAATAACTCAATAAGTTTACCATTAATTCTGTGAAATATTCACGGGTCCTGCTAGTTACTATAATTTTGGATAATGAACAAAGTGTTATCCCTACATAGACTGCCTTCCAGGTTCTGAAATTCATACTTAATACAGTATAATAACTGTATTCCCATGAGAGCTGTAACTCGAGCAGAGTCATTAGCTTCCATGGTTATATGAAAGTTATTTTGTCTATTTTATTAGTCCAGAGCTTATTGTTAAACTTGATAGTTCTTTGAGCTTCTTGTATAATGTCCACATTTTCTTTTGATGAATTAGAGTTTTACATACCAAAGATAAGTGACTTATTTAAAACTATAAGGAATATAGATGAGAAATAGTTATCAATGTCAGACTGTAGAAATTTAGCATCTTATTAATATTTAAAAAGCATCTAATTACTTGTCCAGCATTAGACCACAAGTTAAGTGAATTCTTCATTCTCAGTATAGGATAATTAATTCTACTCAAATTTGCTTATAAACTCTACACACATCAAACAAGAAGGGTAGATTGACTTAATAAAAGATATACTTCTAAAATTGGATTTATGCTCTTTTAATTTAAATCTGAAGGATCTTAGCAGGAGATATTTTGTTCTGTCTTACAAGTTCAAAAATTAAACAATATTATTTCCTTGTTTGTTAATGTTCATTAAGTCAGTACAATTCTATATAGACAAGTACAGAGAGAGAGAGAGTGAGTGAGAGAGAGAGAGAGAGAGAGACAGAGAGGAAAAAAAAAATATATATATGTAATGGAATAAGCTGATATGCTTCAAGAGGAAACAGCTGGGATTTACATTAACTACATACATTATACCATCATCATCATTTAACGTCTGTTGTCCATGCTGGCAAGCTGAAGGGATTCTCTAGACTCCAATCTGATTTGGCATGGTTTCTGCAGCTGGATGCCCTTCCTAATGCCAACCACTCCAAGAGTGCAATGAGTGCTTTCACATGCCATGGGCAAGGGTGCCAGTTGTGTTACACTAATATCTGTCACAGTTGGCTTGATGAGTCTTCTATTCAAGCATGGCATATTGCAACAGGTCTCAGTCATTTGTCATTGCCTCCATGAGGCTCAATGCTTAAAAGGTGCCACAGGGTAGTTCCCAGCTGTTTCCTCTTGAAGCACATCAGCTTATTCCAATTTTAAAATCCAAGATGTAGTCTCTGCTGCTGTGGTGTGTTGGTGCAAAAAACTGAGAATTATGGAAATATTATTTGCAGAGTTATTGTCTAACAAAATAAGAAATTGGAAATGTTTTGGTATTGTTTTTTCACTATTATGTGTGCTAATTATATTTGCTAATAGGAATTCTGAATTAAAAATTCTTCAGACAGAGAAATTAAATAATTCAAATCTTACATTTGGATGAAGCATTTATATTTAGTCAGTAATCAGAAACAGTATAGGTAGATTTGATGATGGAAAAAAATTATACATACACACACACACACACACATATATAAATACATATACAAAATCATACACATGTACCGATTTAGATAGATATGAATGTGTTTAAGCATGTATATTTTTACAAATATATGTATATACTAGCAAATGCCCTACCATCCATTGGATGGTTTGTAAAGGTGAAGAGGGTTAACTTGGACGGTGTTAAGTTGTGGAGATGTTTGGTGATTGTATGAGGTTGTTACTTTTGGTTAGGGCATTAAAGATTCCTGAGGCGTTAAAACTGTTGACTGTTTCTTCTAAATAAGGAAAATTGATTGATAATGAATTTTAACACAGTGAACCTCTTCAAATTTGTCATGAGGCCAATAAATGGAAGGAAAGCTGTTCAGCCCACAATATATAAAACTTCCAGTGGAATCGGACATCATAATTAGCCTTAAACTTTTTGCACTCAAACATTTTCACAATGGGATACGTAACATTTGTTTCAAATAAAAATAAAAATGGAAGTTTTAATCATCCGATGGACAGGCCACAAGGATTACAAAAATAGTGATTCTCACTTCGAGACTGACAATTTTGAAAATCTTTTTAGATTACAGAACACACCGCTCTCTCGTGTATCCATGTTTAAAATTTAAGCGCGATCGGATGAACAATACTCGAGTTATAAGTGCACAAAAAACAGACAGACAGAACAGGATTTATATATTAGATAAACATACTTTCATATATATATAAAATTTAAATAAGAGTTTTTACGCTAATATCCATTTAAATTAAAGTTTATTACCTTTGTCAACATGACCTTATACAGAAATGTTGACATAGGTAATAAACTTTAATTTAAATGGATATAAGCGTCAAAACTCTTATTTAAATTTTTTATATATAACCAAGGAAATCGATCCATAAGGAGTCTACTATAGACCTTTGTGGACGAATTTTTGTTATTTTGGTAATGATTACATGTTTTATCTCACCAATACATTGTGGAGATATCATTATATGAACATATATATATATATATATATATATATATATATATATATATATATATATATACACACACACACACACACACACACACACACATACATGAATAGAAGAAATACAGAAAAATCTGTTGCATGTTATGTTCTTAAAGTCATTCTACATTATTTTACAATTATCTCTTAACCAATTTTCCAGAGATTAAATATTCATTTAATATTTAGAAGATGAACTGACATTTAGTGCCAGAGATAAAATGAATAGCAGTGATTCATTGTGCCTCTTTGCATTCTGGGTTAAAATCCTGCTGAGATCAAATTTGATTTTCCTCTTTCCATCATTGATCAAGTATCTCCCTTCTCCCCTTATTTGTCTGACCTTATACCTATGTTATGAATTACTATTGTTATCACCATTATTATTCATATTATTAAAGACAGCAAGCTGGCAGAACTGTTAGCATATCAGACAAAATGCTTAGTGGCATTTCCTCCATCTTTATGTTCTGAGCCCAAATTCCACCAAAGTTGACTTTGTCTTTCACTCTTTTGGGGTCAAT
>NC_142942.1:27812109-27869898 GCF_046866305.1 Octopus bimaculoides
TCATCGAAAGATGTGGACACCTCAAAATGTACTCTTTTAAGCCAATCTACAGAGACTATCTCTGTATGACCATTCATATCAATCGTAAAAACTTTGGGTGTGCGAGAAAGCACACGAAAGGGTCCTTTGTAAGGAGAAACAAGAGGTCCCTTGAGAGAGTCATCCCGAGCAAAAACATGCAACCAAGAGTCGATATCTGATGGGACATTAGAGGGTGGAGATTGGTCCTGGGAACCTATGGGCGGAAGATTAGAAAAACAGGTGCGAAGTCTGGTGACGTAAGATGCCGGATCATGAAGCCGTGAAATGTCTGGCACCAACATCGTACCAGGCAATGCTAGTGTGGTACCATACAGTAGCTCTGCAAAGGAGAAACCCAGGTCTGGCTTGACAGCAGTATGACAGCCAAGAAGCACAATTGGCAGAAATTCAGTCCAAGACTGTGGATCTGGAGATGCACGTAGAGCAGCCTTGAGCTGTCTATGAAACCGTTCGACCATCCCGTTGGAAGCTGGATGGTAACTGGTCACACGAATGTGATGCACACCCAGAATTTGTGACAATTCACGGAATAAAGAAGCTTCAAACTGGCGTCCGTGATCAGTAGTTAATCTGGAAAGAACTCCGAAGCGGGAAATCCAGTTAGAAACAAAAGTTCGGGCAACAGATTCAGCAGAAATGTCTGCTATTGGAATGGCTTCTGGCCAGCGGGAGAAACGGTCAACACAGGTCAAGATATAAGAGAACCCGTGACTCACAGGCCATGGTTCAACCAGATCAATGTGGACATGGCGAAAACAGGTCTCCGAAGGAGAAAACTGTCCAAGCGGAGCACAAATGTGCCATTGGATCTTGGAATGTTGGCACTTGGAACAAGTACGTGTCCAAGAAGTAATTATGCGACGCATATTTGGCCAGAAGAAACGAGCAGTGATAAGCTTAAGTGTAGCAGCGATGCTTGGATGCGACAAGGAGTGCAGGGCCTCAAACACTGAGCGTTGGTGATTCTCAGACACGAGTGGGCTGGGAGAACCAGTAGAGGTATCACAAAGAATAGTGTCTTCAGCTGACGGAAGCGGAAGATAGGCAAATTGGCAACAGGAGAACTTGGGCGAAGTTAAATCTAACTTCACCAAAGCTGGTTGGCCCTGCGAAATGGCAGTCAAATCGATTGCAGCGGGAGATGAAAGAGAACAGACTAGAAGATGAGAAAGAGCATCAGCAGGAAGTTCTCTTTCCCAGGTATGTGACGAATGTCACTGGTAACCTGTGAAATAAAATCCAAGTGACGGAAAGCACAAGGTGAGAGTTTGTCCGTCTTAGACGATAGGACAAACGTAAGAAACTTGTGATCAGTATAGATCACAAAATCACGACCTTCGAGTTGATGTTGAAAATGACGAACTGACAGGTAGATCGCCAAGAGCTCGCGATCAAAGGTGCTCTATTGCCGCTCAGCTGGTTGTAATTGGCGAGAAAAGAAAGTCGGAGGTCGAGTTCGGTCGTCCACTGTGCATTGCAGCACAGCGCCAATAGCAGTGTCCGATGCACAGTTAAAGTGAGAGAAGCACTAGGAACCAGATGTGAAAGCAAAGGGACAGAAGCTATTTCCTTCTTGATTGACTCAAAAGCAGATAATGCTTCAGCTGAGAGGGTGATTTGACTGTCCTTTTTAGAGGTGTTCTTTAGTAGCTGGGTCAGAGGAAGTAGCTTATCCGCGCAACTGAGAATAAAACGTCGATAGAAATTTATCATGCCGAGATAATGTCTCAAGTAACGCAAAGAAGAAGGAGGTTTGATGCATTGAATTGCATCGACTTTGGATGAGAGAGGTTTGATACCACTTGAATCAATATGATGGCTCAGAAAGTCAAGAGAAGATTGCCCGAAAACACACTTGTCAGGATAAATGCGCACACCATAGGCATTAAGATGCTGAAAAAGCTGACACAAGTGCCGGAGATGATTCACACGTGTGTTGCTTGCAATGAGTATAACATCAACGTAAGCAAACACAAAATCAAGACTGCAGACAACTTCGTCTATGAAACGCTGGAATGTACTTGTAGCATTCCGCAAACCAAAACTCATATATAGAAACTCGAAACAACCAAAAGGAGTGGTAATGGTAGTTTTCGGAACATCAGCTGGGTTGACCGGTATCTGATGATAGGCGCAAATGAGGCCAATTTTTGAAAAGATGGTACAGACATGAAGATTCACCGAAAAATGCTGAAGATTCCTTATAGGATATTGGTCAGGTACTGTTACTGCATTAAGACGCCTATAATCCCCCACCGGGCGAAAATCAGAATCCGCTTTACGCACCATGTGAAGGGGAGATGTTCATGGGCTGATGGAGGGGAATATCAGGCCAAGTTGGATCATGTGCTCAAACTCAGCCCTTGGTGTTTTGAGATGGTCAGGTGCCAGAAGCTGTAGGTGCGAAAAAACTGGCGGTCCAGTAGTGGTAATAAAATGGAGAGTTGAGTGTGCGGACTTTGCTGGCTGAAAAGTGATGTCTACTAGCTCCGATAAAGAAGCCAAAAGAGAATGAAAAGCATCTCCAGAGGTGGCAACAAAAAATGCCGGGCTAAGAACTGCATTGGTAGAACCTCCAGTCAGTGTAGAGAGCGACGGAGAAACATCGACAAGCCTCCGTCGCCTGACTGTCATACAGTCTACCTTTTACTCTGAGCGAGAGACCCTTTGTCACCAGCAGAGGTAAGAGTTCTCTGAACTTTGCCTGGGCTATTCTTATTCTAGCAGCTACACTTTCAGCGCACCCTCCCCCACTACTCACTTGGTCACTTAGGTAACAGAAGCTATCAACTACTTCTAGTTTTTCTCCCTGGAATGTGGTGGAAGTTGTTCTCTACACATTTTCAGTGTTTATTGCTCCTGAGCATCTGCTACATACGAAAACTATCTTCCCAGTTAGCCTTCCTTTGATATTGCTGCACCTCTTATGTGTCCATAGGTTACACTGGGTGCATCTTATAGAGTTTCTACCTATGCCTTTTCTACAGATTGAGCAGGGCCATCTACCTGAAGGTAATTGTGGTTTCTCTGCCTTCCTACTTATTACAACTTTGGTTTTAGCTAGGTTGACTCTAAGGCCCTTCGATTCTAATCCTTGTTTCCACACCTGAAACTTCTCTAGTTCTGAGAGTGACTCAGCAATTAGAGCAATGCCATCAGCAAAGAGGAGCTCCCAGGAGATCCTTGTCTTGAATTCCTCTGTTATCGTCTGGAGGACTATGATAAATAGGAGGGGGCTGAGGACTGAACTTTGGTGGACCCCTACCTCTACCGGAATTCTTCACTTTACTCGTTGCCAATCCTCACCTTACTGACAACGTCCCTGTACATGGCTTGCACAGCTCTCACTAACCATTCATCTATTTTTAGTTTCATCATTGACCACCAGATAAGGGATCGGGGGACCCTGTCAAAGGCTTTCTGCATGTCAACGAAAGCCAGGTACAAAGGTTTATCTTTGGCTAGGTATTTCTCCTGCAGCTGTCTTACCAGAAATATAGCATCAGTGGTGCTTTTCCCTGGCATGAACCCAAACTGCATCTCATCTAAACTTACTCTCTCCCTAATTAGTTGGGCTATGACCCTCTCCGTGACCTTCATTACCTAATCCAACAACTTGTTACCTCTTTAATAAACAATGATAAAAAATAATCTTATTTAAAGTTTAAAAGTCTTATCCTTATATCTAAAAAATAAAAATCTCTAAAAAGTACTGCTGTCATCATTTCTAAAAATAAACACTGAAAAATGGGATGGCATCATTTCTAAAAATAGCCAAGCAACTACTACTTCTATCCACAGGAATGTATATAAAAGGACAAAATTTAACCAGTCAACCACAGTTGAAACCAATGATCACAACTGTCAACACCAATGAACCCGAAGATTGCGTAAATGCAAGAGAGTATACTAGTTCAATCTATACATACAAATTTGAAATGGGCGATTCTTTCTTGTCTTGGGATTTACAGTCAAATGGCTGGATGGAATTGCGCGAAAAATTACACAGATGTGTAGAATGATCCAGTGGTGATGCTGGGCTTTGTATTTTTTTCATAGCTCCCATGGTTACAGAGATAATCTACTATAATGATACTGTTGTGTTTATGAATCAGAAAGGAAGGGGTGAGAGATGAATAAAGAAGGAAGGGGTGATGTCATATTTTTTTCATAGCTCCCATGGTTACCAAGATAATCTTCTATAATAATACTCTTGTGCTTATGAATTAGAAAGGGAGGGGTGATGAAAATTGTATGCTGAAAAAAATTAATTAAAACAGCGCTTCAACTGTGTGTGAATGTGTGTGTATGTAAAAGAGAGGTATGTGAATGTGTGTGTGCGTGTGCATGCGCAATGGAAGTGGGATGGTTCATCTTTGTTCGCTTAGTATTTGGCTTTATTTTTTGATTTGGTTGAATCTTGGTTGGTATTTTTTTGTTGGTCAGTTATTTTTAGCATTTTGACAAGCACCTGTTATTATATATAGTGGAAGTTGTTTCCAGTAAAATTGCTGTTGACTATTTCTGGTTTAGTTTCAGACTCAGAAATCTTATGAAATATTCTTCTTTAGCCTTCTGCAGAAGCACTTTCTCTTCATTTATTTTATGAAGAGGGAAAATTGCAAATTTTCCTTGTGCACAGATGTCCAAAGGATTGTTACATGGTATACATCTAAGTGCATGATGTTTTATTTGATGTCTATGCACATTTACATGGTTGGTTAGTTTCGTTTTTGCTTCCTCAATATAATGTTCATTGCATCATGGCCATGTAATACAATATATCAGATGTTTTCGGAAAAAAATAGAAGAGAAAGACGACTTGCAGAACTAACTTGTTCCCTAAAAAACAAAAACACTCCACGAAGCTAACAGACCAAGTGATAACTGAAGCTAAAAATATCCTAATCTCTACACTAAGAAGAAAAAAACACTCACACTGAGGATAAACGGAAAAATGAACACAAAAATATCCCATTTGTTATCACTCACAATTCCAAGAAACACAACATTCTACAAACAGCCAAACGCCTTCTACCAATTCTACACCAGTCCCCATGTCTCTAACAAATAATCAAAGAACAATAAATAATCAACAGCCGAAGGCAACCACCAAATATTAAGAAACTTCTAACCAAAGCAAGGTTTGCATCAGAGGAAGAAATAATGCAAGTTACCAGATGTGGAAACCCCCGATGTGGGACATGTGATTTAATAGAACATGGACCAGCCAAAAAATTCAAGAATGGAAAAGAATTAAAGGTGAATGCAAATATGAACTGCAAAAGCAAAAACCTGATATATTGTATCAGATGCCCACGATACAATGAACATTATATTGGGGAAACAAAAGCAAAACTAACTGTGTAAATGTGCACAGACATCAAATAAAACATCCCACACTTAGATGCATACCATGTAGCAATCATTTGGACACCTATGCACAAGGAAAGTTTACCATTTTCCCTCTTCATAAAATAAATGAAGAGAATGACTTTCTCCAGAAGGCAAAAGAAGAATATTTCATAAGATTTCTGAGTCTGAAACTAAACCGGAAATAATCAACAAGAATTTTACTGAAAACAACTTCCACTATATATAATAACACGTGCTTGAAAACATTAAGAACTGAAAGCACTTGCACACTGATAAAAGTAAAGCCCACACACATTCTGTAAAATCTCTTCCCAAAGGTTAGTGTCTTCCAACATTTTAAAAAGGTTCTTTTCTCAATCTTAAGCCTTTGAGAAAAAATCTTCTCTCCAAATATTATAACTGTATCAAGGAATTCCCAAAACACTATATATATATATATATATATATATATATATATATACACACACATATATGCATACATATATATATATACACACACACACATATATATATTATGCATACACACACATATATATATATATATATATATATATATATATATATATATATATATATATATAAATTAAAAACGTAAGATAAAAACAGAACACAAAGGATTCCGCGCAAGCTTTATACACAAACAGTCGTTGCATCATTATATGGGTATATAATTGATAGACAGGATGGTATAAAGCTATCTTCAGCCGCAAATATATTCTTTCCCAAGATTATATCACAAAGAAGAAATCACCAAGAAAAAAGAAAAAGAGAGAGAAACAGGAGAGAGAAAAAGGGGAAGTCCAATATAAAAAACAATATAAAATACACAAATATTAATACACAAATAATAGAAGTCAAATCGGGGGGGAGGGGGTAATGTAAGAAAAATAAGAAAAAATACGGATAATAAAGTAAGATGCATATAAAAGATTTAGAAGGGTTGGAGAAAGGTGGTAACAGAAAACACAAGGAAATTGGTTAAATAAATAGAAGAAATAGAAAAATAAAATAAAATAAAATAACAGAAGTAAAGAGAAGCGGGGGGGGGGATAATAAAAACCTAAAAGTAGAAAAAGAGAAATAAAGATAGATAAAGAGATAAAGAGATCTAAAAGGATGAGTTTGTAAATGACTGACATACATGATGCTGTCTGGGCCAAGACTAGTGGGGGGTCATAAATAATGTCAAGCTAGAGTAAACTTGAAATATGATATTCTTGTGGTGAGTGGTCAGTTTAGCCACAGTACATCACTGCAACTTAAGTATACAAACTTATCTATTATATTGGTACATACACTTATCTAGAGGATAAAAAGATGATGGAAGTGGCAAATGGTAATTAGAACATATAAAAACTATGGGAAAGAATATATTTGCAGCTGAAGATAGCTTTATACTGTCCTATCTATCAATTACATATCCATATAATGATACAACGACTGTTTGTGTATAAAGCTTGAAACACATGTACCATACCGCTGAATCCTTTGTGTTCTGTTTTTATTTTACGTTTTTAATTTATTCTCTCACCTCGGCCACTATCTGGCATATACAGGTGCTTGCAATTATCAAGTATTACCTCTAAAATTGGCTTCACCTATATATATATATATATATATATATATATATTATTTTGTTTAAAAGAGTTCCAACACTGTCTGTTTTTTATGTTTTATTTATATTCCTGCAGAACCAATGTGGGGTATAGAATATGGAATATACAATATATAATATAATATACAATATATAATATAAAATAAAATAAAAATGGATGGCACCATGAAAGAAAGTATTGAATGTAGATGAAATATTGAGTGTTCAATATAAAGGATCAAATATATAAATATAAATATATAAAGGCGACACTCGAGTTTCAGGGCTATTTCCCTTCGTCATGGCCGGTATGACAGACTTTAACAGACTTTAACATACAAAAAAACCACCTTTTTTGTATTTATTTTTACTCGCATATATATATATATATATGGGAGATTATACAAAAAATAACAACAGACGAGGACAGGTGGTGTAAATAACAAAAGTATATATTAGTATGACGCTCGGGAATACGGAAAGTCTTTGACGTTTCGAGCTACGCTCTTCAACAGAAAGAATACGGAGACAAGGAGAAAAACACGGAGAAAAAAAATTGAATAGTGTTCAGTCAACGGTCAATCATAATAATGGCCGATCATAACAATGGCTGACTGACCGGAAGTTAGAAATTCTTATTTCAGGAGAGCTAAGAAAGGGGGAGATAACGAACGGTGATCGGGAACGAGGGGCTGTGTGTGGGAGGTAGACTGCTGGTGATCTTGACGTATGTAGTGTGAAAATGGGGGAAGGGAGAAAGGGAGAAAGTAGTTGGTCAGTTGTAGTGTGTGCGTGGTGTGATGCGAGGGTATTGGTGTGGTGTGCGTGGTGTGATGCAAGGGTATTGGTGTGGTGTGATGTGAGGGTGTTGGGAGGTGGGGAAGGCATGGGTGGAGTGTGGGGTAGAGGTAGGGGTATGTGGGTAGGGTGGGGTATGTGGGTAGGGGTGGGTGGTGGGTGTAAGGAATTGGATGGGGTGGAGTGGGAAGGTAGAGTAGGAGTGTGTTGGGGTGTGGTGGGATGAGCTTATGAGGGAGTGTTGACGAGGAGGGAGAAGGGGAAGGTCGATGTAAGAGAGGGGGAAGATGGGTATGGGAGGGGAGAGGAAGAGAGGAGAGAGGGTGGGTATAAGAGAGGGAAGGGGGATTGAGAGAGGGGGAAGGTGGGTATGGGGGGAGAAAGAGGGGAAGGTGGGTATGGGGGGAGAAAGAGAGGAAGAGAAAGAGAGTGAGAGAGAGGGAAGAGGGGTATGGGGGGGAAGAAGAAAGGAAGAGAAAGAGAGTGAGAGAGAGGGGAAGAGAGTGAGAGAGTAAGGGTGAGAAAGAGAGTGAGAGAGAGGGGAAGAGAGTGAGAGAGTAAGGGTGAGAGAGTAAGAGAGTAAGAGTGTAGAGAGTAGGAGAGTAAGAGTGTAGAGAGTAAGAGTGAGAGAGGGGGGAGTACGGGTGAGAGAGGGGGGAGTACGGGAGAGGGGGAGTACGAGAGAAGAGAGTGAGAGAGAGTAAGAGAGAGGAGAGAAAGAGGAGTGAAAGAGTAGGAGAGTAAGAGTGTAGAGAGTAAGAGTGAGAGAGGGGGGAGTACGAGAGAAGAGAGTGAGAGAGAGTAAGAGAGAGGAGAGAAAGAGTAGGGGTGAAGAGAAGTGGGAGTGGAGAGAAGTATGAGTGAGGAGAGGAGTGGAAGCAACATTTGGAAGCCTGCATTATGCTACTTTTTCATTACAAAAATGAATCATTTTTGAATTGAATTGTAACATGTGATGAGAAATGGATCCAATACAAAAACTGTAAACATTCAGCACAATGGTTGGACAAAAACAAGTCACCAAAACACAGTCTAAAAAGCAAAATTCATCAAAAGAAACTGATGGTATGTGTTTGGTGGCCTGGCACGTTCATTAGCTATTGGTTTATTCACATCTTCCTTCTAGAACTATATTATTATTATTGCATGCATACTTGAATAGTGTCTAGTTAATTTACTATTATTTGTATTTTATTTTAATCATACTTATTTAACGTGTATTTAATTCTGTGTGGGGAAGAAAATCCTCTTTCTCTCTTATTGTTGATCAACCCATGCTATGATGTGATGATCTAGAAGATCTCCTCCATGCATAAATCACACCTCTTGTCCCCAGTGCCATAAGACTTTGACTCTCGTTAATTACTTCCCACTTCAGTGTATAATCCTTATTTTTTTCTTTTAACTCTCAAATTAATTTAGTTAGACTAGTGCTAGCTATTTTCCTCTTGTCTCTAAAGGTGTTTTCAAGGTTGGCTATCCTTTTTTTGTAGTTTTCTGTAGTAACAATATATTAGACCTTTTACTTCACAAAAGTTTCTTAATGGACTTTGGTTTTTTACTTTGCAGTCACAATTTCTAATTTCAATTCCTTTCATTGTCTCCTTATTAATAATGCTGTGTCTATTTTCCTTGTCATAGAGTTTATTTTTGCTATATATATTTCCTGCATTTTGGGTCTAAACAAGTCTTAAGACTCTTGTTTGTTCAGTTCTTTATTTGTCTTAATGTTTAAATTGTTACTTATACCATGCTCGTTGCTACCATTATCCGTATTTGCTTTGTTTATATTGTTATCATTGCTTTTATTCTTCCAATTCGTTCTATGTTGTAGGTTTATATTCTTCGCTTTATTTAATATAATTGGTAATATAGGTGCATGACAACACAGGAATTCAAGACAGGATGCCCCTGGGAGCTCTTCTATGCTGATGACCTTGCGCTAATTGCTGAGTCACTATCAGAACTAGAGAAGTTTCAGGTGCGGGAGCAAGGACTAGAATCGAAGGGCCTTAGAGTCAACCTAGCTAAAACCAAAGTCCTAATAAGTAGCAAAGTAGACAAACACACAAACCCTTCATGTAGATGGCTCAGCTTGATCTGTAGAAAAGGCATAGGTAGAAACTCTATAAGATGTATCCAGTGTAAGCTATGGACACATAAGAGGTGCAGCAATATCAAAGGAAGGCTAACTAGGAAGATAGTTTTTGTATGTGGCAGATGTTCAGGAGCAATAGACACTGAAAATGTGCAGAAAACAACTTTTGCCACATTCCAGGGAGAAAAACTAGAAGTGGTTGATAGCTTCCATTATCTAGGTGACCAAGTTAGTAGCGGGGGAGGGTGTGCTGAAAGTGTAGCTGCTAGAATAAGAATAGCCCGGGCAAAGTTCAGAGAGCTCTTACCTCTGCTGATGACAAAGGGCCTCTCACACAGAGTAAAAGGCAAACTGTATGACGCATGTGTATGAACAGCCATGCAACATGGCAGTGAAACATGGGCTGTGACTGCTGAGGACATGCGTAAGCTCGCAAGGAATGAAGCCAGTATGCTCCGATGGATGTGTAATGTCAGTGTGCATACTAGACAGAGTGTAAGTACCTTGAGAGAAAAGTTGGACCTAAGAAGTATCAGTTGTGGTGTGCAAGAGAGACGATTGCACTGGTATAGCCATGTGGCAAGAATGGATGAGGATAGCTGTGTGAAAAAGTGCCACACCCTAGCAGTTGAGGGAACCTGTGGAAGGGGTAGACCCAGGAAGACCTGGGATGAAGTGATGAAGCACGACCTTTGAACATTAGTCCTCACCGAGGCAATGACTTGTGACCGAGACCTTTGGAAATATGCAGTGCATGAGAAGACCTGGCAAGCCAAGTGAGACCATAATCCGAGGCCTCTACCAGGGGTGTAGCCAGCCCACTTATGCGTACCTTTCCTTCATTGGACACTAAACTCGGCTTGCAAAGACCTGTTGGGGCAAGTGAAATCGAAATCATGATTGAACCAAATTTGATGACTGGCACCTGTGCCAGTGGAGCACTAAGAGCACCGTCTGAGCGTGATCATTGCCAGAGCAGCTGTCTGGCTTCCGTGCCAGTGGAACGTAAATAGCACCATTTGAGCGTGATCATTACCAGTGTCACCTTACTGGCACTTGTGCCAGTGGCACGTGAAAAAACATTCGAGCGAAGTCGTTGCCAGTGCTGATGGACTGGCTCTTGTGCAGGTGGCACATAAAAGCACCATTTTCAGTGTGGCCGTTGCCAGTACTACCTGACCGGCCCTCGTGCCGGTGGCACGTAAAAGTACCCACTACACTCTCGAAGTGGTTGGCGTTAGGAAGGGCATCCAGCTGTAGAAACTCTGCCAGATCAGATTGGAGCCTGGTGCAGCCATCTGGTTTGCCAGTCCTCAGTCAAATCGTCCAACTCATGCTAGCATGTAAGGCGGACGTTAAACGGTGATGATGATGATGATGATGATGATAGTTGTTAATGTCAAATTGTAAAAATGATAAGTTTGCCTTCTTTGGTAATAAATGGAACCAAGATATCACTTCACCTGTACTGAACATAGATTAGAATTAAGTTTTTCTTTATTATAGGTATAATTCTATCTAAAAAGTTTTTACTTATCTTTCCAAGGTCCGATTTAGTTGGACAAATTAATATAATAGAAGGATTAATATCAAAATCTAATTTGTGGACCTTAAGATTAAAATGTGGTGTATTTGGAGTGTATATTTCAGTGCGATCTTCAACATACAATTTATGCATGATTATACAATGTTCTTTATTAATCATTTCAAGATTTGATGGGTTAGCAATTTTATAGAATTTGCATAGTTCTTTATGCATAAAATCTTGGTATAGAGAAGGTATATAGTAATAATAGCAATAACAATTCTAATAATGAAATGAACAGTAGTACTAAGACTACAGATAATGCTCAAAATACTGGAACACATAGCAATGATATCAATAGAACAAAATCCCAACAAAATTCTAACAACCATATATCTGAAAATACACTATATGCCTTAGGTAATACAATACCACAAACTAATAGTAATAATAATTCACAAATAGTAAATATATCTAACTCCAAGATAAACAAGATGACAGCAAATTCAATGATAACATTAAGCACCATAACAAATAATCATAATAATATTAAGCATTATACCTCTGAACAGAAATATAAAAATAAAAATTGCTCATGTAAAAATAAAGAATCATGCCTTTTAGAAAGTAAATGTAGAAGATTTAACGTGATATTCAACTGCATGGTTACATTAGCAGATAGTTCAAGTAATATGGTATACATAAGGAGTTTTGTTAATTTTAAGCAAAGATTTTTAGCACACACACATTCCTTCAAGTCTTACATAACTAGTAATAATACTTCATTAGCTACCTATATACATAAATTAAAACAAAATAAAGTTAACTATAGATTAGATTGGTCAATAATAGATTCTGCTACAGCATACACACAAGTGTATTCTCCTGAAGTCGCGAAACCACTTCAGATACTTTTCCAAAGTTTCCTTGCAAGTGGTATACTTCCTAAAAAGCTGAAAGACGACATTGTATGCCCTATCTACAAAGATGGAAGCAAAGCAGAGGCCAAAAACTACAGGCCAATCTTTCTAACTTCTTCACATATCAGAGAGAAGTTGATAGTGTTCTTAGAAGAAAATGACCTACTTTACAATATACAGCATAGCTTCTATCCAGGAAGAAGCTGCCTCACACAGCTCTTACAGCACTATGATTGGGTTTTGAAACAGCTGCTTGACCATTCAGATGTCAGTGTGATATACCTTGACTTTACAAAGGTATTTGATAAGGTAGATCAAGGCATGATAAGTCATAAGCTATGAGACCTTGGCATTGCTGGTAAACTGGGAGAGTGGCTGCATGACTTCCTTAAAAACAGAAGTCAGGTAGTTGCAGCCAATGGTGTCCTTTCTTAAGAAACTCAAATTTTAAGTGGTGATCCCCAGGGAACTATTCTGGGGCCATTACTGTTCATAAGAGCCCTCTTAGACATGTCTACAGTCACTCAGACAGACACGGTCACTAGCGATGCCAATGATACAAAAATTATCACAGGCAATAAAAAACCAAGATGATGTCACAAGCTTACAGCAGGACCTGAATTCAATATACAAGTGGGCTGAAATAAACAACATGCAGTTTCATGTAGGAAAATTTCAAGCACTGCACTATTAACTCACAAAGACAATATATACATATACAGGATCCGAAGGCACTACAATCCCAGAGTCGCGGGCAGTGAAAGACTTGGGGATCAGTATGAGCAATAATGTATCATTTTTTATGCACATCAGCAAAATGGCAGCAAAGTGTAGGATGGATACTGAAGTCCTTCAAGACAAGAGACCAAGAAACTATGTTGCCTCTGTGGAGAACCTTTGTTCTCAGCCACCTCGACTACTGCTTGCTATTATGGTCACCACATAGTGCCAAACTAACAGCAGAGCTTGAAGCAGTCCAAAGTCACTAAACTAAAAAGATTGAAACGGTGCAGAAGATGAGCTACAGGGATAGACTGAGAAAACTACAGCTTTACTCCCTGGAGTGAAGGCATGAGAGATATGCAATAATATACATATGGAAAATCCTAACTTTGGCACTGAGTGTTATACAAATGCCAGAACTGGTCGCCATTGTGTTGTACCAAAGGTACCATCCACTCTATCTAAATTCAGAACCAAGTACTGTAATAGACTATGGTTAAAAGGCCCACAGCTCTTCAATGCCCGGCACAAAAATGAAGAAATTTGCATAAGGTGGAAGTAGATGTCTTCCAAAAGGAACTAGGCATCCTCCTCTCCATAATACCAGATGAACCAATAGCCCGATATGAGGTACACATGAGGGCATCAGAATCAAACTCCTTTATACACCAAATATACCAACAGCTGGGACAAAGGCACATACAGCAGTGGTGACGTGAAACACCTAGACTGAGGAAGTCAGAAAGACCATGGTGGTGCTCCAGCATGACCACAGCTGCATGGCTGAAACGAGTAAAAATTAAAAAAGAGAGTATATATATACATATACAAACATATATATATATATATATATATATACATATATACACACACACATATATACATATACACACATATATATGTGCATATATATATATATATATATATATATATATATAGAAGGTTTAGATTTAGATTCAAAATTGAACATGGTACTTATGTTTAGGCACCAGAATATAGTATGGTATGGTATTATACAAAAACCATTCCAAAAACTAGGTGATCAAAAAATCAAAATAAGCAACATGGATTTCAAAGATGATTGCAGTACGCACGTTTCATGCTACTCCATTTATTTAAGTAATGCGAGCATTACATTAAATGCAATATGTAGAGCAATCTTCAGCTGCACGAAAATGCAGAAAATTACAGTAGAATAGACATATTATAATTGTGGCAACATTGAAATGGGAGGAAGAATACATAAAAATCCATCTTGACATAGCCAAGTCTATCAGGCTAGTAATTGGTTCTATGCAAAAATTCTAACTGTCTCTGATTTTATTGTCTCTTATCTAGTAGTAATAGTATAAGGGACAGTCACTTCTAAGGAAAGGGAAGGTGTAAGCATTATGCATGGACATGGCTATAAAGGATATGGTTATAAAGGTTTCTCTGGTCAGAGTGGCAACACTCTTATAGGTTGGGATTTTTTTACTACTATCAAAATGTTGAGGAATTAAACCCTAGGTATATAGGTCAAACAGGGCTTTTTCTTTAGTCGGAATAGAGCATCAGTATTGTTTTACAGATATCAATATTAGTTTAACCAATATTTTAACAATAAGAGGTATGTTAATAAAAATAAAATGAAATGTAATTAGTTTATACAAAAATCATGAAGTAATGTCAGTATTGAATTCAGAGGCTATAAATAAGGTGTAAAGTCTAAGGATATTAAGTATATTGGGTTCATGAAAACTATTTTGAATTATTTTTTAAAATAATTTAAAAATTTTAGCTGATATATATAATAATACTATTTTGAAGACACATAAAATGTAAGCTTTATTTTTATAATGTGAAGAAAAATTAGTATAGGATTTATATTAGTTTATAATAATGGGTTTACTAAGGTTTAAGGGACAGAAAAAGAAAAAAAGATATTAGGAATTAACAAGGACATCCAATACAGGAACCTGATTATTGATTAAAAGTTTCATTAGTCATGAATTTGTTTCAAGATTAACATGGGCTCATTAAAGAATATTAATTGAATAAGGATTAGATTAATTTTGGGTATAAGGATTAGATTTATTTAAGTTAAAAATACAAAATAAACAAGACACTATTGCTGCAAGCCCTAGAATAATATAATAATAATAATGATTCTTTTAAAGTCAAGCATTAAATAAAGTAAAAACTTATAAAAATTTCCTATTCTTATAAGCTATATAGCGTTAAGATACATATTGAGAAACTAACAGCATTAGCAGAAGTGGTGTGAAAAAATATCTTCTATGGAGTAAAGTTGAAAACTTATTTATCACAAGTAGATTGAATGTTAAGGTGAGAGATCAGGAATATATGTTATAAAGGTTCAATTTCCAATTTAAAATATGTGCTAATTAATAGCCCTAGACGACCATGGTAGAAGTTAAAATACTATAATTTGATAATTATAACTACTTTATAAAACTACTTTTAAAAAAATTTAAAAGTGCGAGTAGAGCAGTGTACACATGATACCCTAAGGTCTAATCTATTATTGATTAGATTAGGATTATTTCTAAGTTTAAAAATTTCATATATTTCCATAGAACATAATTCATATCCATATCTATTATTTCTATAAGGTTGAGCTTTTCTTATAATTTCCCATTTAAGGCTAAAATTAATACCATTATCTTTTAACTCCCAAATTTTACTTGCCAATGTCGTACTATTTGCCTTATGTCTAAGTCTAAAAGAGGACCTATGGTTATATATTGTCTGTTTCACATTAATACTACATCCTATGTAAAGATAATTCTCAGTTATTGTACTAATAATGCATCTGTACACTACGTTACGGGTGCAACAAATTCCTAATAAGGGACAATGGGACTTATTTCTGCAGTTGCACATAGTGGTGCTATCAACCCCACCTATATTATTTCTAATATCTCTATTATTATTATTATTACAATTATTTACACTAATATTATTTATCAATTCTTCAATTCTACTATTAGGTATATATTGATCATTTCCATCATTATTTAACTTGCTTCCTGATGTGCTATCAGTTAGAATTATTCCTCCAACATTAGGCATATTGATATTATATGAACTAGGTCCCTGATTCCTATTATTTTCATTGGAGTTGAGCCTATCATCAACTTCAGTTAAAACCACAACATCATTACTGCTGCATTCTATTTGTTGGTTAAAATTATGGTTGGTAGGACTAAACATATTATTATTATCCTCATAATTTCTATTGTCATTGTTATTTTCACTTCTATTTATATAATTATTAGTAGTATCATTATTGGTATTTGCTAGATTATTATTTGTATTCATATAACCATATCCACTATTTTTAACTTCATTTATTCTAGCTGACCTGATGTTCTTTTTGTTTAACCTAGCTATGATTGTACCTACATTAGGAAGGGTAGAGTAAGAAATTCTGACTGTATGACAAGAGAAAATTCTACTATATCTGTGGGAAGAAGGGAAATTTTTTTGTAAAATATTCATAAATTTTTTGTAAATATTTGTGGATATTGCACAGTTGAAGGGGATATTTAACCAGATAGAGTTTTTATTTTTTCTCTTAAATTTATTGTGTGGGTGAGTATGGGGTATACTTTGATTACTATTACTTCCCAGAACAATATTATTATTATGATTGGTAGTTCTTTTAGTTGCGGGATACTTTTTATTTATATCATTAGTTTCACCATTACTGTCTACTAACATTGGTTTATTACTAGTGTTAGCATGTAGTCTACTATTAAAATGTACTTTATTACTTTTCTTATTAGTTAAATTTTTAGGCATATAGGGTTGCTTTTTATTTGGTCCATTATTACTACTACTTAAGTTATTAGGTTTGTTATAACATCTATGATTATTATTATTATTATTATTATCATTATCATTATTATTATTATTATTATTATTATTATTATTATTATTATTATTATTATTATTATTATTATTATTATTATTATTATCTGCATCAAGGAGAGATGTCCTACCAGGACTAAGGAAAGAAATTTTCTGGTCATATCCAGCTTTAGACAAAGCCACATTATAGTAGTTTGAATTAGAATTAAATATATCAATGTTGGAAGATAATCTAGTAATTCTCTCAGAAATACTTTTAACTATAGAATTTAATACATTTGGTGGATGATTGGAAAATCTACTTACATATCTAGTAACTTCATTCTCTTTTCTATATGGGTGGTATAATCTAGCTTCTATGTTAAGAGTGGTATCTAAAAAATTTACAATCTTATTACCATATTCGTATGTAATATTTAAGTTAAAACTTCTAAAAAATTTTCTAATTTTCTTTCTTATTCTCTCAATGAATGATTTATTATTACTAGGGATGATGAATAAAGCATCATCCCTATATAGACCGCCTTTTAGCTCCGGGATTTCTTTGTTTAAGCAATATAAGAGGTAAGCTCCTACTAGATTCGTAACCTCAGCCGAATCGCTCGACCCCATTGGTATATCAAAATTTTCTGGGGTATCGGCTCTAGTCCAGAGCTTGCTATCAAATTCCATAATAGTTCTTATAAACATTTCATTTTATTTTTATTAACATACCTCTTATTATTAAAATATTGGTTAAACTAATATTGATATCTGTAAAACAATACTGATGCTCTATTCCGACTAAAGAAAAAGCCCTGTTTGACCTATATACCTAGGGTTTAATTCCTCAACATTTTGATAGTAGTAAAAAAATCCCAACCTATAAGAGTGTTGCCACTCTGACCAGAGAAACCTTTATAACCATATCCTTTATAGCCATGTCCATGCATAATGCTTACACCTTCCCTTTCCTTAGAAGTGACTGTCCCTTATACTATTACTACTAGATAAGAGACAATAAAATCAGAGACAGTTAGAATTTTTGCATAGAACCAATTACTAGCCTGATAGACTTGGCTATGTCAAGATGGATTTTTATGTATTCTTCCTCCCACTTGGATTTGAAATGTTGCCACAATTATAATATGTCTATTCTACTGTAATTTTCTGCATTTTCGTGCAGCTGAAGATTGCTCTACATATTGCATTTAATGTAATGCTCGCATTACTTAAATAAATGGAGTAGCATGAAACGTGCGTACTGCAATCATCTTTGAAATCCGTGTTGCTTATTTTGATTATATATATATATACATATATATATATATATATACACACATATATAGATATACATATACATATATACACATGTATACATATATATATATATACTTATACATACATATATATATACATATATATACACACATTTATATACATACATACATTATATATATACATATATATACACACATTTATATACATACATACATTATATATATATATATATATATATATATACACACACACACATTTATATACATACATACATATTATATATATATATATATATATATATATATATATATATATATATATATATATATATATATATATATATATATATATATATAAGGTTGAGGAGGGTATTGGATTTAACTAAACCCAAAACGATACAGGTAATACCGAGTAAGTGCTGTATACTGACTAGTTTTGCGCCAGTCGTTGTATGAACAGGATTGGGGATTATAAGTCGTCTATTAGCGTGTGTATGTATAAATATATAAAAAGATAAAGACAGCAATGGTAAAGTTGGAAATATATTTTATGGACAGAGTCTTACAGCTGTTTCTGGGAAGATCCAGGACTTCCCTTCATCGGAGACAGAAATAGTAAAGGAATCGATTATTATATCCATAGGCAGAGAGTTATAGTATGAAGTGAGAGTGAGTGTGATGCACTGAAAAAAGAAAGAAAGAAAGAACAGTACTTGGAGTGTAGTTTCATTCCAGTAGTAAGTATCCGTGTAAAGTAATCCTTGTGGGAATTTTCCGGAAAATTCCCACAAGGATTACTTTACACGGATACTTACTACTGGAATGAAACTACACTCCAAGTACTGTTCTTTCTTTCTTTCTTTTTTCAGTGCATCACACTCACTCTCACTTCATACTATAACTCTCTGCCTATGGATATAATAATCGATTCCTTTACTATTTCTGTCTCCGATGAAGGGAAGTCCTGGATCTTCCCAGAAACAGCTGTAAGACTATCCATAAAATATATTTCCAACTTTACCATTGCTGTCTTTATCTTTTTATATATTTATACATATATATATATATATATATCTTTACATATAATTCCAAGAGAGTTAGAGGTTGTGAATCCAACCAACTAAGGGATAATATCTATCCAATATACTGCTGGCATAATACCCAATTATTCTTCACAAGTGTTTTTTTATTGTGTGGCAATTACACTCCTGAATGTAATAAATGGGTGAGGGTAAAAATTTATTTTACTCTTAATTTGTATGGCAACAAGAAAACGGAGGGAATCAAGAGGTCATATTCATCAACTTTTTAGACGTGATATAATGTTTATTTATTTACTTTTTAGAAAAGAACAATTATAACAATATACATAGATGTGTAACAGATTATGCTTTACATATATAAAAATACCAGTAATTATTAAAACAGAGAACAAAGAAAGTAGAATAGTTTCTTACAGCTGTTTCAGCCAAGAGGTCACAGTACCCCCACTTTACTTCCATCCCTTCAGTGAACTGAAGTATTTGGTAGATAAAATTAAGGTACTTTGGTGTGCCTCTGGGCTTCGTCAAAGAATTTAGAAAGTTCATCAGGTTAAGTTATAAATATAAATACATACATATATACACACTTTTACATATACATATATATATATACACATAAATATATATAAATACATATCCATATATTTATATATATATGTATATGCATGCAACGGAATCAATTATTATTATTATTAGGTGTATTATATTATTCTTATTAGATAAAGTATAAACAGAGGTAGGAGAAAATTATCAAAAGAGAAATAATAGTGGAATTTAAATAGTCAATCTAGCTTAATGGTATTGTAGTTTTGTAGGAATGAAAAGGTATATAAATGAGGAATACACACACACACACACACACATATATATATACACACACACACACACATATATATATTTACGTACAAACACACCCATAGGCACATATATTTCATGTGTTGAGAAGGGAGGATTACTATAGTAGTTCGTATTTTTCTTTTCATATAATCATAATTATACACAAACACACACACATATATATATATATATATATATATATATATATATATATATATATATATAAACATGCGATATGTTTTCTATTGAGGGCTTGAGACAAAGGTCCACAATAAGTGGGTTAGAGTTTATATTGATACTTGTGACATTAGTCGGTACTAAAAGTAATAAATTTCAAGGTATTAATCAAGATACTTTATTATTTTCCCTTACTTTTTGTTTATTGAGTTGCTGAAACCCTGTGGGAAGTGGGGAGGGGGTTATGGTCAGTCCTGTAATCTAATTGGTCATCTATTGTTTTGAAAGGCCCTGACTTTGTTATTTTTGGTTAATGGATAACCTGTAACATAAACAACAAAGTACGCAAAAATATATAAATGTATGCAAATAAAAAACATATATTCCAAGGTTAACTATTAGTAGGTAGGATAGTAAAAATCAATATAGGGGCTTGACTCTATTATATTATATTAAATTAAGTTGTTAAATTACGAAATATATAAGTAAAATGTGGATGAATTTATATATATATATATATATTAGTATTTTAGGTTAAAGTGATATTTCTAAGGAGATGTGGTTTTAATAGACTGCATATGAAAGATAAGTTATTACAAAGTTATTAAAAAACAGTATATAATAACACATGTATCTGTCTAATTAGGGAATCATTTGCATATTTACTAAACCATATAGATAATACAGGGTATAAAATTATATGTTGGAAGTTATTCAGACCAAATTCAAATAGGGGACAACAGACCAAAAGTGACCATACGAGTTGTTTATCCAAGTTGTTTATCCAAGTTGTTATTTATCATTAAAATTATGTTTAAAATGAATTCTCTGATAAAATACATTAATTACAATGCTCCATGCAACAGTGTTGAGTTACTTAATTAATGAACCAACTCAATATATATCTTTATATATACTCTTTTATATATGTACCTACATATTACTAAATTGTCATTATTTATCGCTAAAATTATGTTTAAAATCTATTTTACCTGACAAAATGCCTCAAATGTAAGGCTTTTATGTAATAGTGTTGAGTCACTTAATTAATGAACCAATCAGTCCTTTAAAATATTTATCCGTCTATTTATTCAGTTAATTATTTTTAATGTTATAATTAAGTGGTATGGGGGGTGGGGGTGGTTAACTATAAGTAGAATGAAGGGAGGTAACTCTGGGTTATTAAGATCTAAAATCAGAATAATAATAATATACTCAAATATTCAGGTCCATTATTAACTCAATCAATTTATTTATCTATTGGTTCTGCAATAGGGTTGCATATCAATGCCTGTATCTATATACATAGATATGTATATACAATATATATATATATATATATATATATATATATATATATACACCTTTTTGAGCGTAGCCGTTGCCAGTACCCTGTGACTGGCCATCATGCTGGTGGCACGTAAAAGCACCCACTACACTCTCGGAGTGGTTGGCATTAGGAAGGGCATCCAGCTGCAGAAACTCTGCCAGATCAGATTGGAGCCTAGTGCAGCCTTCTGGCTTGCCAGTCCTCAGTCAAACTATCCAACCCATGCTAGCATGGAAAGCAGACGTTAAACGATGATGATGATGATGATGATACACAATCACACACACACACATATATATATATACTAGCTTATATAAAAAAAAACCTGATTAAGTCCAAAGGGTAGTACTAGATAATGCTATTACTTTATATACTTGTGGGGTGTAATTTAATGTAAATCATAGGCTAGTTAATGTTTATCTGTTAAAGGTACCAGCAACAAACACAAACACACATACCCAAACCTACATATGTGTGCATATATGAATATATATAGATACACAAGTGCATGCACATAGATACACATATACACACATACCCACATATATTAATACAAAAGTAGTAACAATAGTAGTATATACTCACACATACATAGATATAATTATAGCTAACTTAATATATACCCTATTTTATATACCTGCATAATTATCATATATTATATATAATACAGTATAACATCAATAATAACTTGAATAATAATAATTACTATTATGTCAGTATGGGCTTTTTAATACTAGGTGCTAGTCGTATTTGGAAAAGGTTTGCCCAGTTTTATGAAGACAGGAAACGTGTTCTTTAAAGCTATTAACAAGCAGAATTTTAGCACCAATTATAAAGAAAATTTCCTTAATACATAACATACAATTTCTATTATATATTATATGCTGGGGCTGTTGTTAATATTTTCCAATTTAAATTATAGTTAATTCCCCCATCCTTAAGTTCCTATATATATAGCTACTTAATCCTGTAGAATTCCTCCTATTTCTGTTTCTAAATGTATAGTTATGATAATTAAGCCTCCGTTTCATATTGTTTTTGTTGCACCCACACATACCTTGCTGTCATATTGTGTACTTACTATACATTGATACAGTACCTCCTTTCTAATGCAGTTATTATTAAATACACAATTATTACTTATTCTACAATCACATGTTCTCTGTGGCTGTGTGGGGTCTATGTTAATGGGGTTGACAGGTATTATATTATTAGTTCTGTGGCTATTGTTGATCCCAATAATGTTATTCTTGCATATACTATTGTGATCATTAATGTTAGTATTATTATTATTATTATTATTATTATTATTATTGGTTAGGATAATTTTATTCTATTATTATTTTCCCTTACATTGTTGTTGTTATTATTATTATCATTATTGTCATTATTATTATTACCTCTGCCAAGGAAGAAGGTTATGTTTCTATCAGCATTGATTTGTTCGTCTGTCCGTATGTGTGCAAAATAACCCAAAAAGTTGTGAACAGTATTCAATGAAACTTGCAGGAAAGGTTAGAAATGACACAAGGAAGAGATGATGAAATTTTGGTAGTGATCCGGGAATTTTTATGGATTTTTGAAGGATTTTTCATTTGATATATTTACTTTACATGAAGTATTACAATGTTACGTTCTTTGATTATCTCCCTTGAAAACACGTTCATAGTTTTTACGTAACCTATGGTGGTGTTGCTGTTTCCAAAGTTTTATTTTCGTTTCTCTATTAGTAATTTTACTTACGCATCTATCTTACTAGAAACTGATGGATAAAGAGATCAAACAAGATAAACAAACAGCAGCGAAACAGTTCAGAAATTAAATGACACTAACATATTCAATGGTTGCTAAAAGCATCAGCAGAGGAGGAGGCAGTGGTAGCAACAACTGATGCTGGACCCTTGAGGGATGATTGATACTATACTGATCACAGAGGGATGTAAAGTAGGTAGGTAGGTTTAGTTTGGTAAGGTTAGGGTTAGGTTTTTTTAAAAAAAATCATATGGCTGTAATTTGTTTTTACCCACCGCCAAGGAGGTTATGTTTTTGCTGGTGTTGGTTTGGGAAATTGGGCGATTTTCAGCATGCGTGTATATGGGTAGAAATGAGCTGCTTGGCAGAGGTCTGTGCTCTCCGAGTGCTTTTCTAGTTATTATTGTTATCACCAGCCATGCTATTTCTATTATTATTATTATAGTTGTTATTATTATTATTATTATTATTATTATTTGTGTTTGTATTACTTCTGTTATTTTTTCTACTAAGATAGGTGTCCAGTTTTCTATTGTTAATTGAGGAGATGATGGTAGCTAGGTTATGTGTTAAATTATATCCTATTTTTATTGTTTTGTTATTGATTATCTCCCAATATTTGTTTTTTCCATTTGTAAAATGTTTGCTAATTAAACTGAAAATTGTTTTTACTATGTTATTCTTGATTTGCACAGCAAAAGGCATTATTAGCCATAGAGTATCCATTTCATTATTTCTCTTATTAGGGTTACTTATATTATGTGTAAAGTCTCAGTTATTATTCTTATTTTTTATATTTAATAATACTATTTTTGTTATAATTTTTACTATTATTGCTAATAATCTTACTATTGTTATTATTATTATTGTTGTTATTATGTCTTATTATTTTTCATGGGTTGTCTTATATTTTTATATACATACATATATATATATATATACATACATATATATATATATATATACATATATATATAAATACATAAATATATACATACATATATGGGAGAATATACGAAAAAACAACAACAGACGAGGACAGGTGGTGTAAATAACAAAAGGATGTATTAGTATGACGCACACATATACATACATATATACATAAATATATATACATATATATATATATATACATACACATATATATATACATAAATATATATACATATATGTACACATATATATATACACACGCACATATATATATACACACACACACATATATATATATATATATATCAACAACATGTGTTATAACAGTATTCTACATGTGACCAGTGTTCAGCTAGGCCTGACATTTCTTTCTTGGTTCGACTACCATCCATGCAGCATCTATATTTCTCCCACTACCTATTAAATCCTATGTCCCAGCCATAAGGCTTTACTTCCACACACACCAGCTTAATTTAATTTGTCCTTATTCGAAAGACACCTGTTGTTATGTCCTGTTTATTGCATTTGTATTTGTGTAACATTTCTCTGTTTTTTTCCATCCTTGTTTTTGTATGCATTCACTGCTTTCTTCCAAGAAATTTAATGCCCTTAGCTTAGTTTTTCCTTGGGGCTGGCCAGATTGGAGATAACTCGAGTATAACAAGCCAAAATTACAAAGATAATCTGGAACTTGACTGAGTATAGAAAACTCCAAATGACCCATCTTTGTTTTCTTTGTATCGTCTGTCTGGATGTTTTGTTGTCCCTTTCTTGTATCACCTGTCTGGATATTTTTGCATTCTTGTCCCATTTTTGTATTTATATATATATATATATATATATATATATATATATATATATATATATATATATATATAAACATACATATACTGTTGTGCCTGGGGAGAGTCATTTTTCTTTTGGTGCCTTATAATTTAACACACTTACCGGTAAAACTTCCACTTATTTCTTTTTTATTTTTCTAAAATTTTCATTGTGTCTTGCAACCATTTCATACATGCTTGCATGTATGTATGCATGTGTGTGTATGCATGTATGTATGTGTGTGCATATGTATTTATGTGTGTACATTTGTATGTATGTATTCTGTATATTCATGTTTGTGTTTTTATGTATGTGCATGTGTGTGTGTGTTTTGCAACTATGTACCGTGTTTGTATGTATGGATGTGCATCTCCATATGTGTGGATGTGTGTCTCCATATGTGTCCGTGTGTGAAGTAAAGTGTGTGTGTGTATATATATATGGTCCTATGTTTCAGTCTTCATTTGCATATGTGTGCTTGTTTGTTCATATAACCTATGTAACTATCCGTCTGCATGTTGATCTGTTTACTTTCATATTCATATGCTTACATACATGTGCATATACATATATATATTCATACACCAACCCACATACACATACATACATCTATCTACATATATGTATATACATACATACATACATACATACATACATACATACATCTACATAATAGCCCACTACTGTACCTGTGTAAATTGTGGGTATGGGGGTATGATATCTACTATGTATATTTCCTATTAACCACTATATGCCCATGGACATATGGCGCAGTGGTTAAGAGCGCGAGCTACTAACCCCAAGATTCCAGGCAGTGACCTGAACAACAACAACAACACCAACGAAAAATACCTAAGGAATGAGAACCCAGTTAGAGAGAGAGAGAAAAAAGAGATAGAGAGTGAGAGAGAGGTATGTATGTGTGTATTTGTGTTTGTATATATATATGTGTTATATATATTTATGTATGTATTATATGTATGTATATTTAGAATAATAAGGTAGTCAGAATGTTGGATGGTTATACTTTTTATTTACATTTTATTTCTTCCCTTATTGGATTTATCAAAAAGTAGTTTAAAGTAAGATTTATTGGCCTTTTTATATATAAAGAATTTTGTGAGGTTTGCCAAGCAAGGGAAAAGAAAGAAGAAAAAGTTTATTTGAGAACAAGGGAGAGGTAAAGAGGAGTAGCTTTTGTATTGGTATAGTCAGATTTGTTTGTTTAGTACTTAGTGGCCTTTTAAGGTGGGGAAGGAAAAAGAATTTTTGTATTTGAATTGGTCAAAGTTTTAATTGAAAAATCAGATGCACTTCCAGGTCTTGTTCTTTTGAATTCATTAAAGAATAGTTATATGGATGTGGTCAACTTTCTTTGATTGAAATTCTAGATGTTTTTGAAATTTGGTAAGTTTTGGTCATTTTAGCCACTACTCTTGATTTTTGTCCAAGGGTTTGTCCTTCAAACTGCAAAATGGACTTTTAAAGAAAGCAATACACAATGCTGTCACAATTACATTTCCAAATTCATCTATTTGTGGTTGGATGTTTTGTTTTGAATATATTTTAAAGCTCCAACCTATAATTTTCTAAAGGAGAAAGAGAGACAAGTACAGAAGAGGGAACGCAGCTGTTCTTATAGAATTTCGGAATCTGGAGTGTTTTGCAAGGTCCAATAACAATGTGGTAAAAAGGTTTTAGTAATGGTTTGAGATCATCTTTAACATACAATCAAATTCATACAGAATTCTCATAGGTGGAGGAACACATGGGAAGAAAGACAAGCAAAATACAAACAACCATTAACCCATAATACTAGACAACCTAGACTGATGAACACATGGAACAAGAGACAGGTGAAGAACAAGCAACACAGAGACTATAACATAAAAAATCATAATGAAGACACAAGAAACCTACAATATATGACCACCAATCCTATATGGCTCAACAAATGTAGGAGATGGGAAGAAAACAACTAATATGGACAATGAAATATATACAGACAACATGAACTGTTCCTTCACTCACAAAGACGCCTGAACCCCAGAAATAGAAATTGGAGCATAACAATACAACCCATTTTTAAGGGAGAAAATATTACAACTGTGCTCTAGACCTAATACAGTAGAAGTTCCTAATGAACCCAGAAAACACATAGACCCTAAAATTATAAATTCATCAAATAGAGACCTCAATGAAAATGAAATGAGTCTCTTACTAAAAAGTTTCAAATTTACCCTCACACCCACTCCGAATCTCATAGAACTAAAAACCAATATTGAGAACTTCAACCATCACCTCTGTCTTCTAGAATTCTTCAACAACAAGACAGTAAAAGATGAAGCAATCATAAAAAAAAAATCTCATTTCACCCCCTTCGAAATTCCCTCTCAGTACCTGTAACTACAAACAGAACCTTCAGGAAGGAGAAAAAGAAGCTTTACAAAAACTAAAGAACAACAATTCAATCACCCTGAAGGACGCTGACAAGGGTGGGGTGATAGTAATCATGGACACAGACTACTACAAAGAAAAAATACTAGAAATTTTAACAGATCAACCATACTATAAGGAAGAATCAAGACACCCAGAAAAAACAACACTAAATAAAATCAGGACATTAATTAACGAATACCAGGACTCCTTCACAGATAAAGAAAATAAAGCAATTTCTATGGATTGCCCAAAATCCACAAAAGTTCCGAGATACAGAGGGCCATAAATGAACAGAGGAGTCAATACATCAAAACACAAAGACCCACAGACCTCAAAATGAGACTGATAGTTGCTGGGCTCCAGGCCCCAACACAACAACTGAGTCGCCTCTTGGACATACACCTCAAACTTTTATACCCATTAATACCCAGCTATATAGAGGATGACTTGGACTTCCTCAAATACATCCCAACCTCTATACCAACATACCGCATACCTTAGGCCTGGAAGTGGTCAAACACTGGTAAGAGAAAAACAGATGTATAGATCAATGTTTCAAAACAGACTTCATCACCAAAGCCACTCCTCTAGTACTAGAAGTAAACACCTTCAGATTTGATAAGATATACCAACAGATAAAGAGCATGGTTATGGGTACGAAATTTGCACCCTCATATGCCAACTTAGTCATGGGTTACCTAGAAAGTAGACTTTATGAGGAAGTAGAAAAACCTTTGATCACAACTTTAAGGAAAACATCATGAAGAAGTGGAAGCACTACCTCGATGACTGCTTCATTTTTTTGGGATAAACCAAAAGAAGACCTACAAACATTTCACAACACCCTCAACACACTGTATCCCTCTATCAAATCTACAACATAAATCAGCTACAATGAACTACCATTCCTAGACATTCACTTCAAAATAGACAACTCCTTTGTCACACCAATATTTAAATTTTTACCCTTACCACCCCTCACACATCAAAAGGAGCATCCCATACAGTTAGGCAAGATGCATTTGTACCACAATAACTGACCCACAAATATGCCAAGTTAGACTTGATGAACTCAAAAACTTCTTACAAGAACAAAATTACCCTGTGAAACTTATAAATAATGGAATCTCTAAAGCAATGAAATTAGACATCATACAACTTGAGACTCCAAAAGAAAAAAAAAGGAACATACTGTTCCATTTACTAACATACAATCTTGGAATAACCAATATTTTTCATAATATACAATCAAACCTACCAATATTCTTATAGAGCCCCAAAATGAGAAAACTGACAGACAAAAGCTACCTGTGAAATAGTAACCTTAACAAACAACTTACAAGAGCAACATTCATGTCAGAGAATGAAACAGAATTCTCCACAAAGGAATGTAGAAACAGCAGATGTGGAATATGCAACAACAACTACAAACATATAGATGGGGACACCCACATAAAATTTAAGAGTGGATTCTTATTCAGCGTAAATGTAAATAGGAACTGCAAGATGCAAAACCTCATATACTGCATTACTTGCCCTAAATTCAAAGAGAAGTATATTAGTGAAACCAATAATTCCCTTTGACAATGCACAAGAATCCACAGACAGCACATCTGACAAGAGGAGCTACAGAAAATTCCATTAAGCAAACATTTGGAAATATGTGGAGAACAAAAATTCAATATCTTCCCCTTCTACAAATGCTCAAGGAACGACCCAAACTGCATCACTCTGGTGTTGGTTTTGCCATCAAGACAGAAATAGCTACATTCCTTCTTTCTCTACCCAAAAGTATTTCTGATCGCATCATGACACTAAGGTTAGAACTTAATGACAATACTCATGCTACACTTATCAGTTGCTATGCCCCAACCATAGCCACCACTAAGCAGGAAAAGGAGGAATTTTACAACCAGCTCCCTGATGTCATCTCCAATTGTCACCATAGGGATAAACTTATCCTTATGGGTGACTTGAACGCTCATGTTGGTACTGACTATCAGGCATGGGAGAGTGTACTTAGTCGGCATGGTGTAGGTCAAATGAACTCCAACGGTCTGCGTGTGCTCGCTATCTGCAGGGAATTCAGTCTAAGCATCACAAATACCATTTTTCAACAGTGAAATTGTTGTAAGACGACCTGGATGCATCCTAGATCTAAGTATTGGCATCTCATAGACTATGTTAACACAAAGAAATGAGATATTAGGGACTTTAATATTACACGTTCTTTTCATAACACGTGCTATCTCTCAGACCATTCTCTTTGCATAGTAAAGCTATGTGCCATCTGAAACACATGAGACTACAGAAGTCATCAGTGCCTAAGCTCATTAATGTTCTGCCTTTGAAAACTGTTGAAAAGCATGCTGAGCTCTCTATCAAGTTGGACACTGCACTCAACACTGTTGATATCAATGATGACATAGAATCATCTTGGAAGGCTCTGCATGATGCAACACACTCTGTATCTGTAAAAGTACTTGGACATTCTGTTTGTAAACATCAAGATTGGTTCAACGATAACAACACAGATGTCCAGCAGTTGATAGATAAAATGCACAGCTCTCACAGCACTTGGAAAAATGATAAGGGCTCATCCAGAAAAGAGAATGTCTACAAGAAATGCAGAGGTCAGGTCCAACATGCTCTGAGACAGATGAAGGAGGCTTATTGGTCTTTCAAGGCTATGAACTCCAAGAAGCTGCAGACAGAAAGGATTCTAAAGCGTTTTATGATGGCCTCAAGAAAGTGTATAGTCCTCAAGAGTATGGTGTTACTCCTATTTTTTCATCAAATAGAGAGACACTGCTGACTGACAAATCTGACAGCTTGAACCGACAGAAAGATCACTTTTAAGCCGTGTTGAACCTCAGTCACTAATGACGACAGTCACTGGAGCCAACCTTTCTGGAAGTGGTAAACTCTATTAAACAGATCTCTTCTGGTAAAGCACCTGGCAGGGATGTTATCCCTCCTGAAATATGGTGGACAGAAAGTTTTTAAGAAACTGCATGACCTCTTGATAAACATCTGAAAGGTAGGCTGTGTACCACAGGACTTCAAGGATACCTCAATTCAACATCTGTATAAGAACAAATACAACAGAAGTGTCTGTGTTAATGATTGTAGAATATTGCTTCTGTCTATTGCTGGTAAGATTCTTGCTTGACTCATTCTTGACAGGATCATCAAACACATTGTAAATGATATCTACCCAGAATCACAGGGTGGATTTTGCTCTGGTTGTGACATTATCGACATGATATTTTCCTTATAATCAATTTGTTTACATTTCCTTTCAAAATAGTATGTCTTAGATAATACATGTAACATGTAAGATACACATCAAATATGGAAGACAACATGTAAGAAATATATTCTTGAAGTGTAAATATATATATACTCACAGTTAAATTGTTTATAGCTTCATCTACTATTCTTATTCTATTGAACCGTAAAAATAAAGTAGTCAGTGAATTGAGTTTATATACAACATCAGGTATCTGAAATTAAATGCAAGAGAAATAAATTTCATGTCAGTAATGATCTCATCTATAGTTATTAATTATTTGATATTGAGCAAACTCAGCCTCAACTTTTTTAAAACACAGCAGTTTCAAGAACTAATAAGGAAGTAGTGTTGCCACCATATGAATTGTGAACTGAAACTTAGAGCTTTAAATAAAAAAAAGTCAAACATGTCAATGGAAACATTTTAGCTTTGCAAAATAACTACAAATCAGATTGAATGTTTATAATATATTATTATATTTAAATCATATCAAGTTTCACTGAAAAAAACAATAGAGATTATACCTGAGATTGTAAAAATACACACACAACCAAACACGTATTATATGAAAGGATCCTTTAAATGGTCAGAAATTTAGGGACACCCTAATTGAGAAATTTGACAAAAAAGAAGAGGAGGAACTAGACTTGTAACAGAGTACAACTGGGAATTCCTGTGGGACAGCTTGCTGAGTGCCACAGACCAAATCTGTGGCTGGTAGAAAATCCTAACCAGAACTAGGGTGATGTGGTGGTAGAACGATGCTGTAGACAAGACCATTAGAGCAAAGAAACAGGACTGGAAGAGTGGTGGTAGCAGGGAACTTATATCAGGTAGCTAGGAAGGAGGGTAGAAAACATGTATTTAGCCACAGAAGCAGAAAGGAGGAAGTTTACCAATGTTCTGCATTGTGAGGACCAGAGACTTGAAATGTTTCAGATTGCAAGATAGTGTGTCAAAGAAAATTATGATGTGGTAAGAGAGAAATGTGTTTGCATGGATGATGGGTCACTGGCAGTTACTAACTGTTATGAGAGAATCCTGAATACCCCCATATGACTGAAGGTGGACTCATCAATTACAATAAATAAGAACAGAGTGAACTGTCAAGGAGTAGTTGATGGTGTTAGTTCAACTGTGTTGGGTTACCGTGCTAGTTCAATGCATGTTAGTTTAACAGTCGGTAGTTGAACAGTGAGTACTGAGTATTGTGCCTACATTTGAGTAGTAAAGAGTGTTCTGTGTTAAAATATATGTCTGTGAGAGGTTATTTTTAGATAACCACAACCAACTATTTATTTGTGTAATACCATTTTAAACCAGATGTGTATAGCCACGTCATAACAGTAACTTTGCAAAGAAGGAGGCTTGGAAGTGCCATTATGAAAGACTACTAAATGTAGAGAACTCATAGGAGAAGGAGAGTCTGCTTAGTGTGGATCCAACAGAGGGACCAGCAATCTGAATAAACAGTAGCATGGTAGACAAAGCCTTGAAGGATATAAAGATGGGGATGACCACTTAGATGCTTAAAATATCTGGTGATGTGTACTCGGTGCAAGCTATGGACACATAAGAAGTGCAGCAATATCAGAGGAAGGTTAACTGGGAAAATAGTTTTGTGTGTGTGGAAGGTGCACAGGTACAATTAACACTAAAAATGTACAGAAAATAGATTCCATCAAATGCTAGTGGGGTAAGCAAGAGGTAGTTGATAGCTTCTATTATCTAAGTTAGTAGCGGAGATGGATGCTCTGAGAGTGCAGCTACAAGAATAAGAATAGGTAAAGTTCAGAGAGCTCCTACTTCTGTTGGTAACAAAGGGCTTCTCCCTCAGAGTAAAAGGCAAATTGTAAGATGACTGTGTACAAACAGTTATGCTACTTGGCAGTGAAACATGGGGTGTGGCCACAGAGGATATGTGTAGGCTTGAAAGAAATGCAGCTAGCATGCTTCGCTAAATATGCAATGTCAGTGTGCATGTACAACAGAGTGTGAGTGTCTTGGGTATAAGAGGTATCAGATGTGGTATGCAAGAGAGATGATGGCACTAGTATGGTCATGTGACACATATGGATGAGGAGAACTGTGTAAAGAAGTGCCGATCTCTAACTGTGGAGGGAACCTGTGAAAGAGGTAGACCTAGGAAGACATGAGATGAGGTGGTAAAGTATGATCTTAAAACATTGGGACTCACAGAGGCAATGACTAGTGACAGACTTTTAGTCATGACCAATGCCATCTACACATACATATACGTATATGACGACTGACATGTGTGCATGTAGGTCTCTGTGTGTCTCTAAAATTCTTTGTCGCTCTGTCTGTCTGTTCCCTATGTATTTTCAAACAGCTTGATCAAATCATCTTTTACAAGGTAATAGTATTACACTGCCCCTGAGTGTCAACATGTAATTTTCTTTTTTCTTTTGATTTCAATAAAAACAATATAACATTTTACAGAGATAATCTTTTTATAGTCAACTATAGCACAAAACATTTTATACAACGATGATGTCACATTTTGTATATGAGTGTATGTGTGTGAGTGCATGAGTGTGTATGTGTCTGTTTCCGTGTTAGGTACATTATTAAACACACACATCTACACATACATATACATATGTGACAACTGACATGCGTGAATGTATGTCTGAGTGCGTCTCTCTCACTATATAGTACTACATCCTACAAATGTCAACATGTAATGTTTTTCATTTTGATTAGAACAATATAACATTTCATAGAGATTAATCATTCTATAGTCAACTATAGTCAACTATAGTACAGGACATTTTATATGAGTGTGTATGTGTCTGTATGTGAGTATGCGCATTCCACGTAGGAGATAGTAAAGGACGTTTTATATCACTACCAACCCCACCACGTCACATTTTGTATATGAGTATGCATGTGTCTGTGAGTATGTTTGTGTGTTTCCGTGTTATGTAAGTTATTAAACACACACATCTACATATACATATGTGATGACTGCCTTGTATGAATGTATATCTGTGTCTCCCTTACTATTATATGAATGTGTATGTGTCTGTGAGTATGTGTGTGGCTCAGTTTTTGTTTCTTATTCTACAGCCACATCAGCAATCCAATGTCAACCCTTCACTTTCTGCAACATTTCAACAGTTCACTTCCCTGTTGCTGTCTCCCATTGTAGCCCATTTGCGGAATGTACCCATTTACATACAATATCTCCATTACATCCACATTCATTCGACTGTCAACCATAAAAGGCTTTGTATTAAATGCAGCGCCGACTGCAGCAAAGGAGAGTATACCCACTGGCAGCGTTTTGGTGTGTTCAAAAATCACTTACCCCACCAAGCCCAATTTTCCATGACAGGTTAGGGCCTGGATTCCTCCAAACAGACACATGACATGTTCCTAAGTTGAATTAGCCCAATGTTTTGTTATCAATGTTTCACTTTCCCATATCACCTGCTTCAACATAACTGTAATATATATACAAACTATGTCATTTTAATCCCAAGCAATGCTGGATATCTCTGGTAGTATATATATATATATATATATAAAAAAACCCAAAAAAACTGGCACTCCATCACTTATGACGATGAGGGTTCCAGCTGATCTGATCAATGGAACAGTTTGCTCGTGAGATGAACATGCAAGTGGCTGAGTACTCCATGGACATGCCATACCCCTTCACATTCAGCGTGACACAGAGTGCGACAAGGCTGGCCCCTTGAAATACAGATACTACTCATTTTTGTCAACTGAGTGGACTGGAGCACCGTAAAATAGAATGTCTTACTCAAGGACACAACGTGCTGTCAGGAATCGAACTCATGACCCTGTGATCACGAGCCGAATACCCTAACCACTAAGCCATGTGCCTTTATATATATATAAAATGTATATGTGCAATCCAAATATAAAGACACAGAAAGGCTTTAACACATCTTTAATGATCAGTTACAATTGTTTCTGTACCAACTCTGCTTTCATTGCTAGTTCATGCAAAAGATCAAAGAGAAAATTTATATAATATTTGTGGTTTTAAACATTAGAGTATCACTTCCTCAGACCTGCATCAAAGCTATGGTCTTACATTATGTATCTCACAGGTTTTGTATCTTGCTTATGAGGAAACAAAAGTAAATAAATATGAAAATGTAAATAGACTGTGAAAAAATGGACAGGGAGATTACAGTATCAATACCAAAGTAGATGAAAGTACGGTTAGGGAATGAAGAAGCAGGAGAAGATGAGAGAGAAGGACAAGAACAAGAAAAAGTAGAGGAAGTAAAGGGAGAAGAATGAGAAAGTGATAACAAATAGTTGGTAGGAAGAAAAAGGGTGATGTGGACAATAACAAGTGATTCAACTGTTATAATCTTGTTTCTATTCCATTATTCATTGCGGATCTCTACTTCTGGTCTTCATTTACTTCTGTATCACTTCCTTCCACAGTATATAAATTTCCTAACGCAAGTTGCCTTGCTCTTAACATTGAATAAAACCCTCGGTTGTTGCATCTTCTTATTCAATATGATTTTATTCAATCTTAAGAATGGTAATGGAGTCAAAAGTCTTCCAGTAAACACTTCTTGACAAGTCATCTGAAGATTACAATTATTGGTGAAAAATGTTACACATGCACATCAAGCAAGCAAAAATACCCACTGAATTGCATTTAGCCATACTTCTACTTCTCTACAGTGCTAAAGCTTACCAAGTTGTTGAAGAGTGTAACTCATTCCAGGAAGTGCTCAATCTCCTCAATAAAAGTTTAGCAAGAAAACCTCTTCTATTAAAGCTCAACACAGACTATGTAACAACAACTTAAGCAGAAGACCAATCGATAGAAAGCTTTCTGTTAGACCTGAAAAATCTTGCTAGAAAGTATCGTATAAATCTCTAAGTATAGAACAACACCGTGACTTATTAATTTGCAACACTTTCATCTCAGGAATAAATTCATTGACCATTTGTCAATGGTGACTTGAGTCTACTGCAGATGACCTAGAATCATTGGTAAAATTAGCTTTAACAATAGAATTGGTCAACGAGAAAGCAAAGAACTTGTCAAGAATGAATCCATCATGCCCTCCAGTTCAGGCAGCTTCAGGAAAATGATCCTGCTATTGGTGTGGTGGGTCTATTCATTCAAAATCAACATGTACAGCCAGGAACTCTACCTTCCACTGGAAAGGACCCCGAGGAGCCATTTGTATGACAAAGAAACCAACTTCTTCCAAACGGAAGGTTGCCATGATCAGAACAGAATGTAATGTACATCCTAAAAATGATTCAACCAACAATAATTTGCTTCAATTTTTCAGCTAGCCACCACTGAAGATCAAACAAAACTCATTGAGGTTAGAATAAATGATCAAACAACACAGGCTCTACTGAATACTAGATCAGGCAGGACCTTTATTTAACTGGATCTGGCCAAAGAATTTGAGTTTCCTTTAACAATGTCAAAACAGCATATCCTTTTAGCCCACAACAGGCAATTTAAGGTCAATGGAACATGCTTAGTCACATTAAAGTGGGATGGATGTTATTACAAAGCAAGAGTGTATTCCGTTGGGTCACTCATAGCGCCTATTGTAATAGTGATGGACATTTTAAGATCGTACAAAGTGCTAATGCTAAATCTAGATGGTAATAAGGAGCTGATTTCTATTTCTGTTCTGTTCTTCTTAAGGAATTAAGTTGCTGATGTTTAAGTCTGCTACCTGGTATTGATACATCCAAATTAACATCAATTGTCATGAAATCACAAAGAACTCACTGTTATAGAGAGCTCATCAAAAGTGAAATCAAAAGCATGTTAAAAGATGGAAGTAGAAGCATGTGGCACATGCAGTCATTCATTGTATCAAGAGGGTTAAGGCTAGAAGTTGATTATTCCAACACCATAAATTGCTTTAGTCCTATTGATGCTTATCCCACAGCTTACACATATGATTGTCTTGAAAGAATTACATCTACTATCGACTTGAAAGAAGCCTACCATCAAATTTCATTGTGTGAAGCGGATTTTCATTTGACGGCTTTTGGAGTCTGTAACAATCTGTTCAAATTTACTCACCTACCACTTGGGTGCACCAATGCCGTTGCCATCTTTCAACGCATTATGGATTCATTCATTCATGATAATTCTCTTCAAAAGACTTCTTGTTACATTAATGACATCATTGGAAACAAAGAAAAGGGAGAACATGACTAATTTGGCCATGGAACTCGTAAAGGATATGCCACTTGGAACTGTGAGGTTGCTACATTATTGGACAGCCAAGAATTTATCCTTTCAGCAAACGAGGTAAAAAAACTTACCCATCACTGTAGGATCTGCTGCAAACTTAAGCCAAAATTCCCTCGACCACATCAAAAATCTGTCATACATGCCACCTGAGTCTGGGAACAATATCTATTGATTTTGTTGGACCTATGGCCAAATCCTCCAGTTTTTCTCATCTTTTAATGAGTGTGAATGAATATTTGCATTTCCTCCTTGCTTTTCCGTGTAAGGAAATATCCAGTGAGGTGGTCATTGAGAAGCTAACTGGGCTTTTTTCCTTATTTGGAAGCCCTAATGCAGTTCACTCAGACAGGGGTGCTCAATTTGAATCAGCAAAGTTCAGAGGTTTTCTATTGGAGAATGGTGTAACCAAGACCAGAACCACTCCATATAATCTACAAGGGAATGGCCAATGTGAGTGGATGAATGCTGCTATATGTGAGTCTGAGAGACTGAGTAGATGATTGGCCTCAGCTTCCATCAGAGCTCTTTTATGCACAGCAACCAATGAAATGTCTCATGAAAGAAGGTTTACTTTTCATAGAGCCTCTAAATTCAGGCTTGACCTGCTGTCATTCTTAACTAAAATTCATTCAACAGATTTACATTGAAACCATCTAGCTTTAAAAAGCAATTCACCTACTCTCTTATCCAATTTCTCATGGGTACAATTTAACAATGACTACATCACTACAGATTCAACTTGTGATCTGGCTTGCTATCCCACAGATTCATCATCAGTAAAAGTTATCAACTGTTCTCAGATGGAAACTATTGACAATCTACAGAGTATTCCATCCCAGAGTGACACTGATAGGTTGTACTTGTCTAGAAGAAAGGGTGGGAGAAGTTTGATCTGTTGTCAGGATTGTGTTGAAGCAGAGGAAGAGTGAGCATGAAATAATTAGTCTGGTTTCCACAGTACAGATATTCAGTAAGGATATAAGGATGGAATTTGGGATTAAAAAGTGTGGTATGCTTACCATAAGAAAAAGCAAAGTAGTGTCAACTGATGGTATAGAACTACCCAGTGGTAGTTCAACAAGAGAATCAAGAATGTTGAGATGGATGGATATAAGTATCTGGGTATTCTGGAGTATGACAAAATCAAGGAGAGTGAGTTGAAGGAAAGCTTTAGGAAAGAATACCTAAGAAGAACCAAATTAATTATGGAAAGTAGATTCAATGGGAAGAACAAGATCAGGACAATGACTACATAGAGGTTGTTTCTTTAATGTAATAAAGTGCAGGTGTTGTTAGGTGGACAAAGAACGGGCTTAAGAAAGTGGATAGAAAAAGCAGGGAAGTGAGCAATATTGATAGACCATGTGTACCAAAGAACAAGGGAGGAAGAGGCCTCATAGGATGCAACATCTATGTTATCAACAAGAAAAATAGTCTGGGATGGTACATCAAACAGCAGAATGAACCCTTGTTTACTGCTGTTAGAAATAGCAACACAATACCTCCTGAAAATGTAACACACCCTAAAACATTTAAAAAACAAGATGAAGAGCAAAGAATAAACAACCAGAAAATGAAAACAATGCATAAGTAATACCCCCAAATAAATCAAAGGGGAAGACAAAACCAATACCATTTAATTAAAATATTATATTATATATTCCATCAATATTACAACTACTAACCATTTCTAATGCTTATCATCAATGATTATATATTTAATGGTAGTTTTTAAGAGTCCATTTATATGCATGAACAAATGAAAACCCAGTCTCTATTTTAGCATTTAAGAGACATCTCCTAGAATATAAGATCAAAAATAATTCTTCTAGACAGAGAAAGCAAAAGGAGTTTCCAAGCTTATAAGCAGTTGCCTTGCTTATAATCTTCCACTCCACAGAAAATTTTTTTCTTGTCTTTCAAGTCTCAAACAGATTTACTGAGGCTGGTAGAAGACCTGTTCCTATTATTAAAGGTGTGAATATGGTTAAAGACGCATTTCTTAACAAAATTTTGTGTAGCCCCTGTGTAGAAGAAACTTTTACCCTCATATATCACTTTACATCTGTAAACAACATTCTTTTGTTTACAATACTTTTTAAATAAACATTTATTTCTAACCCTGCAATCACAAAGTTTTTTCATTAGTACTCATATTATTATTCTGTTTCACATCATTACATTCAGTATAATTGCTACTTGACATTTTATCTACATTCAAAACAAAGAAATACATTGGTTCTCATGTTTTGTATATCATTTTTTCAATGATAAGCCTGCTTATAAGCCTAGAAGCTCTTTTTGCTTTCTCTGTCTAGAAGAATTATTTTTGATCTTATATTCTAGGAGACATCTCTTAAAATGTTAAAATGGACTCTTAAAAACTACTATAAAATATATGATCATCATTGATGATAAGCATTAAAAAATGGTTAGTAGTTGTAATATTGATGAAATATATATGATATAGTATAATATAATATAATTTAATATAATATGATATTTTAATTAAATGGTGTACATGAATGTTATGTCTTCTATACGTGGCGTGTTTCTCATAAAGATATCGCTGAAATTCTTATAATAATTTATAAAACTAAATTTGAAATAAAACATATTATCTTAATAGTAATTACAACTTTAGTGTACTTTTAATATAAATTATTTATATACAGTATCTGGTAATGTGTAGGTTTTGCTTTTGTTTACAATGTTTATATTGACCATAGATTATGCACAAATATTGATGACGCAACACCATTATATGGTAATTAACTAGCAGTTTCGATACGTCATATTTTTTGTAGTCTTCAGTATTTTAACAAATGCATGCACAACTGCTTGATGAATGTTACCTCTCTCTCCCTACCCATCTTTTTCTCTCTTGCTCTCTCTCTCTCTCTCCCCGTAACATCTTTTTCACCCTAACAACAACACCACCACCAATAAAAACTATGTATTACATATGCACATGCACAAATATATCAAACATATTTGTTTATATGTATATATATATGAAAAGAATGTTTTTTTAAAACAATGCACACATCTGAGTCTGCCATAGGTTAATCAACAAGTTGAAATGTAACCAATTTCAATATGAAAATTTAAATTAAATTAATTTCATTTCTGTAATTGAATTAATTGGAAATGGAAACGTCTGTAGCACTGGAATTTCATTATATTGATTTAAATATCTTTAAATAAAGTGATGTCTGCATGTCAATTTCTCCATTTTCTTACTTGTATATATGTATAATATAGGACAATCAGTAAGTTGTCATTATAGTACTTGGTGTTTTGAATGCTGGAATGAAGAGCTATGATGCACTCTCATCAGCTTTTAATGGCAATAGATGCTATGAAAAACCATTGAGTAAAAGAGAAGTTACTCTAATAGGTAGAAAAAAAGGAAAAAGATAAAACATAAAAAATACATGCAACCATATTCTCACAAAACCTCCTGCGTTCACAATGTCTACATATGTACACACTCACACAAACATGTATATGTACATGCACATACACACACAAACATGTGCATAAACATACTCATACATACACACAACCACACACACAAGCATACATGTATATATGTATGTATATGTGCACACAACTTCCTCCTCATATACACATATAGAAGACATGTCTTCTATATGCGGCAGTGTGTTGGTATATTTCTTTCACATATATGTATGCAAATATATATGCATATGTGTGTCTATACATGAGTCTGTATATGTATGTGTCTATAGGTCTGTGTACATGTATAGATGTTTGGGTGTGTATCTGTGCGATGGTGTGTATATAGTTATTGGTACAGTATATGTATATGTGAGTACATGTGTTTGAGTGTTTCTCTGTATGTATACATGCATTAATGTGTATCTACAGATGCATGTATCCAAGTGTATAATATGTATATGTACATATGTGAGTGTGAGAGTGTATGTGAGTGTGTTACATCACCTGACAAGGCTCCCTGCACTGTGCGATGCATCTGATGTCATTACATCATTCCCCACCCACCAGGGAGCAGTGCAGAAGGCAGCTGAAACAATTGTTGTGCTAAATAAAGCTTCTAGTTACATTCCATCTTCCATATCAATCATTTAAAATATACCCAACATGCACCTAGGAATTCCTGACATAGAAAGCAATGAAAGTGCTGTAACGTGAATGATGCCTGATAGCCGTAAGTGGTGAACATGCTCTGAAGGCACACTACCACCCAAAACAAGGCTTGGATACTGCATTTTAATGTCTCCTTTCTAAACCTTAATTTAACCTATACACACAGATATATGTAGGTGGTTGTCTATGTGCATCTGTACATGTACACCTATATATTATTTAATCATTTACTCATATTTCATATTCTAAAATTCATATTTTCATTTAGTTTGCTTAAATTTCTTATTCATTTATAAAGAATTAGAATTTTATTGCATCACTAACATTTTAATTTTTGCTAATTCTTAATTCTTATTTTTTAAATTAAAGAAATAAACTTTATATTTAAAATTTTTTTAATTCATCCTTTCATTTTTAACTCCTTAACTTCAGTACTAGTATATTTTCATCATTGGTACCTCAACATTAACCACTGGCATCGATCTTTTATAACTTTTCTACTTCTCACTAAATCTCTTTCACTCTATTTTTCATTTCTTATTATTACACTCTATTTCAGAGTAGAATTGTGTACTTTCACAGGAATCACCAGGAAGAGTTCTGGTTAGCTTCATTACCATTCCTCTCACTTTACTCATGTGGTTTATTGCCTGTGTCCATTGTACTTCCCTGACCACCCACAACGCTATCTTCCTTTAGACATCATCTGCTTTTACTGTAGTGGCTATTACTAATATTTTTTTTAGTTTTGTTAGTCTTGTTTACATGCAAAGCCCTCACACACACACCTTTGTTTTGTCCTATGCAGTCCATATTTTTCTTACTGAATGTAAACCCTTGTGGTTAATAAAGAAATCATTATTATTATCATCTTTTATATTATTGTTATTATTATTATCATTTTTAATATTAGTACTATTATCTTGATTACAGTTATTAGTAGTAGTAGCATTGTTGCTATTGTTATAATCATTTTCTTCTTATTGCTGTGTTCATCATTGTTATTGTTTTTAATATTATCCTCCTGTTTCTTATTTTTTTAATTTTATCACAAAATACAGTTGTACACCAAAATTACTACTCACCTGAGCATTGTAATTTGATACTGGCAATTGTGGGATCACTAGTTATTGTCTACATCACACTTCTTCATCCTCTCAACTATACTGATACCTTGCAGTTCAAGTTTAATTCATTTAATGACTAAGGTCGTTTTACAATTTACTCATTTTACAAATTAAATTTCCCCATTGAAATAAACTAAAATATGATTCATCTGTTCCAGTCCCAAAAATAATTTTTTTACGGGTTTTAAAACAGGAAAGGTGTAGTTACAAGTAAAATGACAGTTATGAAAAAGAGAATGCAAAAGAAATATGTAAACTGGTTTTATTAACAGAATTGCCTTAAAGATAGGATGATTTGTGCACGAAGAAGATGATAGAGTGGGGAGGAGGAGGATTACTGTTTGGAAGGAGATTCTCCTTCCATTAAGAACAATTTCTGGCATTTTCTCTCTCACTTCGCTTAATTTAGGCTTTTTGGACACACTCTCTTCACTTTTTACACTTGCAAGTCATTTCATTAGAAACATATCAAGAGAAGTCTGCTTTTTCCTGTCTTTCAAAATATTATGAAAATGCACCAGAGCAGTGTAATTAAATTAAGCAGCTGCACAACCTGTAGCTACTTTTTCAGGATGATATTTATTTACAAATTCAGGAATGTACTGCCACTTTGCCAACACTGCCTTTATGTAAATCATAAAGATAGCTTTCTCCATTAAACTGTCCTCATCTGGGGAACCAATATCTTCCACCGCATCTAGATGCTGCTGCGCCTGAAGCTGCAGTGGTTCATCTGTCGTCAACTCTTCCCCATCATTGAGGCCCGTTGACTTGCTAAGAGATACTATCTCTTCAACGACAAGTATCTCAGACTCAAACCCCTCAAAGTCTCCACAGTAACTGCAGTGAATTTGCCTTTAGAAGTTGAAATGTGTCACAAACATGTTTCAACTAACCTAAAGTTTGCATATATATATATATATATATATATATATACACACACACACACACACACACACACAAGAGGGTGCTGAAAAGTTCCTGGCTTTATGGGTTGAAGGCCCAAATCTCCAAGTTCTTTTATAGAGGTTAGAAAAACCGCATAACTGTTGCAATAAGTGTGTGAATCTGAAAGGAAAATATGTTCTATAAAATCATAATTAACTGATCCTCCTGTATTTTCTTTCACTCAAAGCCAGGTACTTTTCAGCACTGCCTTCGTTTTTGGTGTATTATTGATATGGATACTGAATCTCATTGCTGAAAAATCTTACATATTTGTGCATTCAACTCATCTATAACTTTGTCTATTGGTGTGGCAGCGCATCTCTGTGTGTATGTGTGTATCTAGGTCTCTGCATATGTGAACATATGCATGTGAACATATGCATGTGAACATATGCATGTGAACATATGCATGTGAATATATATATATGAATATATATATATATATATATATATATATATATATATCATTATCATCATCGTTTAACGTCCGCTTTCAATGCTAGCATGGGTTGGACGGTTTGAATGAGGACTGGTGAAACCAGATGGCTACACCAGGCTCCAATCTGATTTGGCAGAGCTTCTACAGCAGGATGCCTTTCCCAACGCCAACCACTCAGTGTAGTGGGTGCTTTACTGTGTCACCCGCACGAAGGCCAGTCAGGCGGTACTGGCAACGGCCACGTTCAAAATGGTGTATTTTATGTGCCACCCGCACAAGAGTGAGTCCAGGGGCACTGGCAACAAACGCGCTCGAAAATCCTTACACATGTCATGGGCACAAGTGCCAGAAAGGCGACGCCGGGCACAGGTGCCATCCCGATTTCGCTATCACTTGCCCCAATAAGTCTTCGCAAGCTGAGTTTTGTGTTTAGTGAAGGAGACAACGTTGGCATGGGTGCCAGTCGTCAAATTTAGCTCGATTTCAATTTCACTTGTCTCAAAAGGTCTTCGCAAGCGGGGTTTAGTGTCCAATGTAAGAAAGGTACGCATAAGTGGGCTGGCTACACCCCTGGCAGAGGCCTTGGATTTAGGTCTCACTTGGCTTGCCGGGTCTTCTCACGCACAGAATATTTCCAAAGGTCTCGGTCAGAAGTCATCGCCTCGTTGAGGCCCAATGTTCAAAGGTCTTGCCTCACCACCTCAGCCCAGGTTTTCCTGTGCCTGCCTCTTCCATGGGTTCCCTCAACTGTTAGAGTTTGGCACTTTTTCACGCAGCTATCCTCGTCCATTCTCACCACATGTCCATACCAGCGCAATCGTCTCTCTTGCATACCACAACTGATGCTTCTTATGTTCAGCTTTTCTCTCAAGATACTTACACTTTGTTGGGTATGCACACTGACATTACTAATCCATCGGAGCATACTGGCTTCATTCCTTGCGAGCTTACGCATGTCCTCAGCCATCACAGCCCATGTTTCACTGCCATGTAGCATGGCTGTTCGTACACATGCGTCATACACTCTGCCTTTTACTCTGAGTGAGAGTCCCTTTGTCGCCAGCAGAGGTAAGAGCTCTTTAGTTTTTCTCCCTGGAATGAGACAGAAGTTGTTTCCTGTTTGTTTACAGCGTTTATTGCACCTGAACATCTGCTACATACAAAAACTAAATTCCTAGTTAACCTACCTTTGATATTGCTGCACCTCTTATGTGTCCATAGTTTGCACTGGATGCATCTTATAGAGTAACTACCTACTCTTTTTCTACATATTGAGCAGGGTCATCTACCTGAAGGGGTTTGTGTTTTATCTACCTTCCTACTTATTAGGACTTTGGTTTTAGGTAGATTGGCTCTAAGGCCCTTCGATTCTAGTCCCTGCTTCCACACCTGAAACTTCTCCTCTAGTTCTGATAGTGACTCAGCAATTAGTACAAGGTCATCAGCATAGAGGAGCTCCCAGGGGCAACCTGTCTTGAATTCCTCTGTGATCGCCTGGAGGACTATGATAAATATGAGGGGGCTGAGGACAGAACCTTGGTGGACCCCTACCTCTACCCGGAATTCATTACTGTACTCATTTCCAACCCTCACCCTACTGACAGCATCTCTGTATATGGCTCACACAGCTCTCACAAACCATTCTTCTATCCCAAGTTTCCTCATTGACCACCAGATAAGGGATTGGGGGACCCTGTCAAAGGCTTTCTCCATGTCAATGAAAGCCAGGTACAGAGGTTTATCCTTGGCTAGGTATTTCTCCTGCAGCTGTCTTACTAGAAAAATGGCATCAGTGGTGCTTTTACCTTGCACGAACCCAAACAGCATCTCATCTAAATTGATTCGCTCCCTAATTAGTTGGGCTATGACACTCTCCATGACAGTTTGATACCTCTGTAATTATTTGTATCTAAAGCATCACCTTTACCTTTGTAGCAGTTGACTATGGTGCTGCTACACCAGTTATTGGGTATGACTCCTTCGTGTATCACCTGGTTCGTAATACGGGTGACTAGGCTATAGCCGACACTGCGAGATATTTTGAGCATCTCTGCAGTGATTCCTGATGGGCCGGGGGCTTTCCCTGTCTTCATACTCTTAATTGCTTTATCTACCATGGTACTGTCAACTCGGATAGCTGGTCCCTCTGTTGGGTCGACATACAGCAGACTCTCTTTCTCCCATTCATTCTCTTTGTTGAGCAATCTATCGTGGTGGCATCTCCAAACCTCTTTCTTTGCAGCCTCATTTAGTGCAAGCGTACCATCATCCATGCGAACACATTTCTCTCCTACGACATCACTATTCTCTCTCCTACACTGTCTTGCAACACGAAATACCTCAAGTCTTTGGTCCTCACTGCGCAGAACATTGGCAAATCTTTTCTTATCTGCTTCCCCTCTGGCTACATAAACCTGTCGCCTAGCTTCCTTTCTGGCAGATTGGTACAATTCCCTGCTACCACCGTTCTTCCAGTCCTTCCAAGCCTGTTTCTTTTGTCTAATAGCCCTGTCTAGCTCCTTGTTCCACCACCATGTTACTCTGGGTCGAGAGGGGACTTTACACTAGCCACATATCTGGTCGGTGGCTCTCAGCAGGTTGTCACGCAGAAATCTCCAATTGTCTTCCACGGTGTATGATGTTACATCCCCTTCTATATATATATATATATATATATCATCATCATCATCATCATCATCGTTTAACGTCCGCTTTCCATGCTAGCATGGGTTGGACGATTTGACTGAGGACTGGTGAAACCGGATGGCAACACCAGGCTCCAGTCTGATTTGGCAGAGTTTCTACAGCTGGATGCCCTTCCTAACGCCAACCACTCAGAGAGTGTAGTGGGTGCTTTTACGTGTCACCCGCACGAAAACGGCCACGCTCGAAATGGTGTCTTTTATGTGCCACCCGCACAAGCCAGTCCAGGGGCACTGGCAACGATCTCGCTCGAAAATCCTACAGGAGCCAGTCAGGCGGTACTGGCAACGGCCACGCTCAAAATGGTGCATCTCATGTGCCACCCGCACAAGAACCAGTCCAGGGGCACTGGCAACGATCTTACTTGGCTTGCCGGGTCTTCTCACGCACAGCCCATTTCCAAAGGTCTCGGTCCGTAGTCATCGCCTCGGTGAGGCCCAATGTACGAAGGTCTTGCCTCACCACCTCAGCCCAGGTCTTCCTGGGCCTACCTCTTCCACGGGTTCCCTCAACTGTTAGGGTGTGGCACTTTTTCACGCAGCTATCCTCCTCCATTCTCACCACATGTCCATACCAGCGCAATCGTCTCTCTTGCACGCCACAACTGATGCTTCTAATGTTCAGCTTTTCTCTCAAGATACTTACACTCTGACGGGTATTCACATTGACATTACACATCCAACGGAGCATACTGGCTTCATTCCTTGCGAGCTTACGTATGTCCTCAGCAGTTACAGCCCATGTTTCACTGCCATGTAGCATGGCTGTTCGTACGCATGCGTCATACAGTCTGCCTATATATATATATATATATATATATATATATATATATATATATAGGCACAGGAGTGGCTGTGTGGTAAGTAGCTTGCTTACCAGCCACATGGTTCTGGGTTCAGTCCCACTGTGTGGCACCTTGGCCAAGTGTCTTCTACTATAGCCTCAGGCCAACCAAAGCCTTGTGAGTGGATTTGGTAGACGGAAACTGAAAGAAGCCTGTCGTATATATGTGTATATATATATGTATGTGTGTGTATATGTTTGTGTGTCTGTGTTTGTTCCCCCCAACATCACTTGACAACTGATGCTGGTGTGTTTACGTCACCGTAACTTAGCGGCTCGGAAAAAGAAACCGATAGAACAAGTACTAGGCTTACAAAGAATAAGTCCTGGGATCGATTTGCTCGACTAAAGGAAGTGCTCCAGCATGGCCGCAGTCAAATGACTAAAACAAGTAAAAGAGTAAAAGAATATATGTGTGTGTGTGTGTGTATGCATATATATATATATATATATATATATATATATATATATATATATATATATGTATATTCACCATGATTCTGGGTTCTAGGTTCAGTCCCACTGCATGGCACCTTGGGCAAGTGTCTTCTACTATAGCCTCGGGCTGACCAAAGCCTTGTGAGTGGATTTGGTATACGGAAACTGAAAGAAGCCCGTCGTGTATATATGTGTGTGTGTGTGTATGTGTATTTTTGTGTGTCTGTGTTTGTCCCTCCAGCATCGCTTGACAACTGATGGTGGTGTGTTTACGTCCCTGTAACTTAGCAGTTTGGTAAAGGAGACCGATAGAATAAGTACTAGGCTTACAAACAATAAGTCCTGGGGTCGATTTGCTCGACTAAAGGCAGTGCTCCAGCATGGCCGCAGTCAAATGACTGAAACAAGTCAAAGAGTAAAAGAGTATGATTGATCGCTAACCACTAAACTTTTTTTAATTTTCTCTTATGTTATTTCATCTCTTTTTATTTTCTCTCTCTGCTTACTTCCGTGTTCCTTTCTGTTGAAGAACATAGGCTCGAAATGTAAAAGACTTTCTCACATACTGAGCGTTAAACTAATATCATTGTATACAATGATATTAATTTAACATGGATTATGTTTATTTTCATAGAAACTTTTTCTATATTTACACTTATGAGTTTTGATCTTAGTTAATTGATTTATCATTTATAATTCTATGTAATTTAGTACCGATTGCATTGTAATAATTGTTTACTTTTACCTTATTGATTAAATCTCTTCCTTCATTAATATTGTATTTGAATTCCACTACTAAGCTAATGTAATGTATTTTTAAAACTTTGATGGTTGCAATTTGAATGTGACCTAATTTAATCTATTTTATAATTTATAATTTATATTTTCAAATTCATCTTGTTTACATATCCTTAAATCAAGCCTCATAACTATTCTAAACTTAAAAATAAATATAATTATTTGATTTGATTATTCACAATGGAGTGAATTTAAATCAAAAATATTATTTACTAGATTTACCTCCCTTTGACCAAATTTATATTTGCTTTCTCTATTATGATCTATAACAGATAATTTTTCTTTCTTCATTTTATTTACTTTCAAAATTCCAACGGTTTTTATTGAATATACAGCGTTGTTAGCTTGTCGCTACTTAACATCCTAGGTTAACTACTCTACTTAGTTACTTTACTATATAATGGTTTTCTTAACAGATATTGCAAGCAGTTTCAATATGTTCATATCGTTACAACCTGATTTTAACCTTTTTATACACTTGTAATTTAAGTACAACTAATAATGTTGTCTGTTGTTTGTTGTGAATTAATCTAACTTGGCCCTGAAGAGATACAAGACCCCATTTTCTAATCTCAGACAAAAGTGAGTCAGGATCTTACATTGAAATGTGCATAGGATAATAAACAAGTTTTAATATAGGATTGCGTCATGGCTCTTATTTAAATTGATATGCACCCAAAATTGTATCACATATTTGAAAGTCTTTATATTTTAACAAAGTATAAACAACTTTTCAAGTGAGAATTTTGCTACTTTCATACCAGGTACAATATTTTACCAAATATTTGCTGATGCACTGCCGTGTTGCTACACTGTTATTACGGGGAGCCTCCTACAATATGTGGCACTTGGTGAAGAATAGAGTTTGATTTAGCAACCCTCATATGCACCTCTTCCCGTGAGGTAGGTTCATCTGGGACTCTCAACAGGAAGAGGTCCAGCTTTGATTTAAAAACCCCTACATTTACCTTGTGCAGGTTCCTCAGGCTCTTCGGGAGAATATTAAAAAGCTGTGGGCCCCTGAAACCCAAACTGTTGCAGTAACTGGTCCTGAAGCGCGATGGCATTGCTGGGATCTTTGGCACTATGCAGTGTCGTCCCGTTCTGGCATTGGTGTAGCTTTCAATGCCAAAATTTGGCACAATTCCTTCCAGGAACTTCCAGATGTATATTACTGCATACCTCTCCCGCCTTCTCTCCAGGGAGTAGAGTCTTAGCTGTTTCAGCCTTTCCCAGTAGCTGAGCAGTTGCAAAGAGACAATCTTCTTTGTGAATCTTCTCTGGATTGCTTCAAGGTCCGCTGTTAATTTCACACTGGTGGGTGACCATAGCTGTGAGCAGTAATCCAGGCGGCTGAGGACGAATGTCCTCCAGAGGATCATCATGGTTTCCTTATCTCTGGTTCTGAATATTCTCAGGATCCATCCAGCCAGTCGTCTGCACTTTGTCGCCATCCTGGTAATGTGCACTTGGAAAGAGGTATCATCACTCATGTCGATACCGAGGTATCTCACTGATTTAGGCTCTGGGATTGAAATTCCCTGCGGACCAGTGTACTCTGTAAGTTTCATATTCAGTTTTGGACATTGGTAGCGCAGGGCTTGGAATTTTTCAGCATTAAACTGCATATTATTATCCTCAGCCCATCTGTAAACTCAGTCCAACTTCTGCTGCAGATGTGCAACATCACTGGAGTTCTGTATTTTCTGCGAGACCTTCATATCATCTGCGTAGCTTGCAAGGGTGGCTATCCGGGCACTTGAGGGCATATATTATATATATATATATATATATATATATATATATATATATATATATATATATATAGGGCAGGGAATCGTCAATTAGTAATAAAATTAGTAATAAAATTAATAATTAACAATTTTGCCGGGTAGCTCAGTATGAAAAAACCTTTTCGGTAAAATCATTTATAATCATAAATATATAGGGATTGACAGTAACCTGCTTCTCCAACATACTGAGAATTCAGAAATAGCAGCCAAAGAACTACTGATTCCAAAACTACAAATTATTACTCTAAATTGATAGCGATATTTTTGATACACACAGATCAGAATAGAGTATTCTTTGCTCTTAACTGTGAAACGATCGTACTAAATTAACTAAAGGCAAGTGGTTTTTTTACTCTTCTCTACTGTTTTTTGTTCTGTGTGTATCAAAAATATCGCTATCAATTTAGAGTAATAATTTGTAGTTTTGGAATCAGTAGTTCTTTGGCTGCTATTTCTGAATTCTCAGTATGTTGGAGAAGCAGGTTACTGTCAATCCCTATATATTTATGATTATATATATATATATATATATATATATATATATATATATTGAGTGGCTGTGAGGCGCAGGAGTCGCTGTGTGGTAAGTAGCTTGCTTACCAACCACATGGTTCCGGGTTCAGTCCCACTGCGTGGCACTTTGGGCAGGTGTCTTCTACTATAGCCTCAGGCTGACCAAAGCCTTGTGAGTGGATTTGGTAGATGGAAAACTGAAACAAGCCTGTCGTATATATGTATATGTATATATATATGTGTTTGTGTGTCTGTTTGTGCCCCCAACATCGCTTGACAACCGATGCTGGTGTGTTTACGTCCCCGTAACTTAGCGGTTCAGCAAAAGAGACCGATAAAATAAGTACTAGGCTTACAAAGAATAAGTCCTGGGATCGATTTGCTCGACTAAAGGCGGTGCTCCATCATGACCGCAGTCAAATGACTGAAACAATTAAAAGAGTAAAAGGGAGTAAGAGTATATATATATATATATATATATATATATATTAATAGTTATCGCCAAGCCAACATGGCAGTCCCAAAATTAGGACGAAAGCTGCCGTGAATTAGCTCCAAGAAGCCATCGCCTCTAGCTAGCTAAGTGACACACGAAACCTGTGTCCTTTATAACCTTCGAACAGGGGAGGTCAGCAGTGTCCCCCTGCTGGTTTGGCATCTGCAGACTAGTTTCAGGGTGTTGCCACTTGTCAATCGCTGCTGACTATCTGTTCGAAGGTTATTTATCTAATTTCAGTGGAATCTATCCACTGGTTTTCAGAAATAGAGTTATTAATATTTCTAAGTCTCTCTAAAGGAGACTACGGCAGCGGTACTGGAAATTAATAGTTATCGCCAAGCCAAACCAGCAGGGAGACACTGCTGACCTCCCCTGTTCAAAGGTTATAAAAGACACAGGTTTCGTGTGTCACTTAGCTAGCTAGAGGCGATGGCTTCTTGGAGCTAATTCACGGCAGCTTTCGTCCTAATTTTGGGACTGCCATGTTGGCTTGGCGATAACTATTAATTTCCAGTACCGCTGCTGTAGCCTCCTTTAGAGAGACTTACAAATATTAATAACTCTATATATATATATATATATATATGTATATATATATATATATATATATATATATATATATATATATATATATATATATATATATAAGCAACGTTAAATCTCTGAACGAGGTATTAAGATGGGAAAGATAACTTCCCTTTGCAAATACAGACAGAACACAGATGTGTGTCGGTAGCCAGCTGGAGGAGATGTTCTCCTGGGGCTAAAAGCAACAGTAACACCCACCCTTAGGGGTCAGCCACATTTAAGTGGCAAATATACTTCACCTATATATATATATATATATATATATATATATATCTTTGGTTAATAAAATCAAAAGAGGATAAAATCTTTTACAAGAATTTTATCAGGAAGCTGGACACATAAGTAGGTATTTTTCAATATTATTATTATTTTTATTCAGATCACTGCCTGGAATCGAACTCAGAATTTTGGGGTTAGTAGCCCATGCTCTTAACCACTACGCCATATGAAGATAAATATCCTTCAAATGTAAATAATGCACATAATTCCTCATCTCTCAAATATAGAACATAGATCTGCGTTCGTGCTTGACAGAACAATAGGCCATATGTATAGGGAGAATTAGTAGATTTGATTTTGAATCTCTGGTAGGAGCAAGCGAGGTGTGTACCGAACCTATCAGTAACTTAAATTCCGGATATACAAAATGTGACATCGTCAAATGTGGAAACACACACACACTAACAGACACATGCACACTCATAAACTCACACACATACACTGACAGACACATATTCATATACAGAATCCGATGTAGAATGCACTGGGAAGAGAGTGACAAACAGTTGTGATTACAAACAGACAAAGAATTTTGTATATATATATAGATTGGTAATCCATGAGTTCCATCGTATCCTGTGATTGTATAGGGAAAGGGCATACATTAATGCATATCAGTCGTCATATGTATATGTATGTGTAGATGTGTGTGTGTGTGTGTGTGTGTGTGTGTGTGTGTGTGTGTTGAATAATGTAGATAATGTTGAAACACACATACTCATACACTCACACACACATAAACACTCATATAGAAAATGTAACGTTGTCAAACACGGAAGCACACACAAACATACTGACTGTGGAAACACACACACACACACACACACACACACACATGTACATTCATACACTGACAGACACAGACACACTCTTATACAGATGATATATTGTTGAAACAATAGGTAAATGAATGTAGGTGACTCGTTATCTATTTCAGGTGTTAATGGTCAAGAAAGGGTTAAAAATGAAGTGCAAGACAAACAGATCTGCGTTCCTCATTGACAGAACAATAGGCTGTATGTCTCAGGAGAATTTCTAGACTCGATTTCGAATCTCAGGTAGGACCAAGCGAGGTCTGTACAGAACACATAAGTAAATTAAATTCCAGATGCATATGATTTACGCAAATCATTGACTAATTAATTGCTAAGTCATGAGTACCATCGTATCCTTGGATTGGATAGGGAAAGGGCATACATTAATGCATGTCAGTCATCACATATGTATAAGTATGTATAGATGTGTGTGAGAGTTGAATTATGTACATAAGGCAGAGAGGCACACACACTGAGACATTCACACACACTCATACACTCACACACACATAGACACTCATATAGAAAATGTGATGACTCATACACTCACACAGACACAGACAGTCATATACAAAATGTTATGTTGTTGTCAAAGGTGGAAACACGCATACTGAGTCATACACCGACACACAGACACTCATATACAAAATGTAGCATTGTCGTGGAACATGGAATCACACACTGACAGACGTATGCACACTGAACCACATACATGCTTATACAGAATGTGATGTAAAATGCATTGGGAACAGACACACAGATGGACAAAGCACATGTATTATATGTTAATTTAAAAGTAACTGTAAATACCTTGCAATGTTGCAACTGGTACGATATGAAACAATATAAAAGTGAAAGAAGAAAAGTGAAACTATTATATCATTACAATATAGATGTTATTGTCTCACTTTTGACACGCAATTATTGTTTCACCTTTGAAACCAAATACCGAACCAGTGTAAGAGATTATTCCGGGCTTGCATTAGGCAAGAAGTTGAAAACTTTTTGGCCCATGACACTTCATGGACCCTAAGAAATGCATGTGTAAAATTTGAGTGCGTGTGTGTGTGCTTCCCTAAAACTCGAGAACTACACAACCAATTTCATTCAAATTTTATACATGCCTTACTAAAGGTCCCAGTTGTGTTTTAATCAAAAAAATTTTTTAACTTCTTGCATAATTCGAGCCCACAGCAACATCATATCTCCTCCGCTATTTAAGTATTACGTGTCAAAAGTGAAACAAAAACACTCATGTCAAATACTTTCACTTTAAAAATTAAACTATTCCACTAACTGAAACAATCACATTTCGATACTGTAATGACAGATACTTTCACTTTAATGGTGTGTGTATGTATATATATATATATATATATATATATATATATATATATTTATAAAGAGAGAGAGAGAGAGAGAGAGAGAGAGAGAGAGAGAGAGATGTATATGTACACATATATGTATAGATATATATATATAGATATAGATATAGATCTATATGCATACATGTATATGTATACATATGTGTAGATGTATATATATAGGTGTACATCTAATATGTACACATATATAAATGCATACAGATATCTATACATATATACACCCATACACACACACATACATATGCACACAAACACACACATTAGTCATTTGTTTTCTTATCCAAAACTACATCAAAAGTATTGAATGGATCTTTAAGAAATTTGGAAATTATATTCTATGCATAATGGCCATAACCCCCATGAAAATTCATATATTTTTGATGTTGATGAAATTTTAACCATACATATTACACACAAATAAAGTAAAATTTCTCAAATTTTTTCTTCTCAGAAGTTACAAAGACCCCTTCATGGGGACTTCACACCCACAATTTAGTCATTTTTCCTAAGCAAAGACGAATACAGTTGTACCATTGGTAGCTATAGGGTCACCCGAACATAACAGATGAGCATTATTTGTAATTCAACGGTACAACAGTGTAAGACTATCCTTTCAGATATACTTACATTGTGATTTCTGCAATGTGGTGCATAAATTGTCAAGTAAATGAGACTCATCTTTGCCTCCACTGATTCACTTGCAAAGTGTTGAGTAAAATTATTTCGTTGCAGACCTCCTTTGAGTCTTTTTATTATCACTGCGACACATATAGTTCTCAGTTGGTAACATTGATTTCAAGGCCTTCCCAGATGAGTGACTGGTTGTTCTAAGACATTTATTGATTGTAAATATTTTCTGCCCAGTTACCTATCGGTATAGTGGTCATTTGCAAACTCCAGAGGCGACACTTTCATTTCCCTTTACTCCAAACGTCACACATTGTTGTTTCAATTGGGTCATGCCCTTCCAATTGCTATAGATCCATAATGCATCATAAAGCTGTGCCTGTCACCTGTATGGTGAGGAATCCTACATTGGGGAGTAGTAACAACTAGGCTACAGTAGCTGACTGATTATCGTGATCATTTGTCTTTTGCTTTCCTGTAGCTTTGGTCTCTTTTACAAATCCAGTGAACATACATATATTTCCTATTTCAAAGAAATTCAAACAATACATATTACACACAAGTTAAAAAGATTCCCAACAATTAAACTTCTCTGGTTGACATTAATACACCCATCACCAATAGGGGCCTTAACTCCTACATTTTTCAGCTCCATGAGCTCCATTTTTCAGGAGCAAAATTCTTTTAGGGTCCATGTAGTGTCTTAGGCCAAAAAATTTTTTAACTTCCTGCATAGTTCGAGCCCACAGCAATATCATATCTCCTCCACTATTTCAGTATTACGTGTCAAAAGTGAAACAATAACATCACTCTACTGTAATGTCAGATACTTTCACTTTAACACTGAAACTATTCCACTATTTCAGTATTACCTGTCAAAAGTGAAACAATAACATGTCGCTACTGTAATTTCAAATATTTTCACTTTAATACTTTCAATTTCATACTGAAACTATTAAAGTGAGACTATACCCTCACATATATACAGGCATACTATAAGACCCAAGTTAAAAACATTCCCAACAATTCAACTTCTCTGGTTGACATTAACACCCCCACCCCCAATAGGGGCCTTCATTCCCACATTTTAGAGCTCCATAAGCTCCATTTAGCAGGAGCAAAATCCTTTTTACAGGTTCCAGAAGACTGGAATTTTGGAATATGCGCATAAAGATCAATAGTATGGGATACATGTCTCATGATTAGAATTTTTTTAGAGTGTGTAAAGAGGGAAAGAACCTTCATGTGCAATTTTGATGAAATTCGAATCATATGTATTCCAGTTCCTTACAGAAAATATAACAGAAAAATCTCATTTTTCAATTGCATGTAACACGGGCAACGCCGGGTATCTCTTCTAGTACTAAATAAAAAAACGATTAACCTACGTACCATGGTTTCACCTGTTAAAATTTACATAAGTAAATATCTGCAGGACCATCAGTGTAGTCTGTCGATTTATAAAATATAATTTCCAGAACTAGATACAAGACCTCCACCCGATGATCCTGATGATCGTGCAGATATTTACTTATGTAAATTTTAACAGGTGAAACCATGGTACGTAGTTTAATCATTTTTGTATTTAGTATTTTTTCATTTGTCTTGCCCTTTTACAGTCTGTTGAGTTGCAAAAATTTTACTGAGAACATATTTTTCGTGGTTAGATGATTCAGCATCTATTTCTAGCATATAGGAGTCCACTTTTGCTGGTCATTCCTCTTATTTTTGTATGTAATATAATTTTAATCTTCGGATTTTATTTAATATGCTAGACCACTGGTTTTAATTGATTAATATCAATTTCTACCCTTATTAATAAATTTTAAATAATGATGTTCTCAAACCGGTAAATTAGCTGCAAAAATTTATTAACTGCAGAGTTATTTCCGGACTTAGCGCACCAGATTGAAGACATTTGAAAGGATACACTGAATGTAATTTATAGAACTCTACATGTGCTCCCTTTCGGGTGGACGTCTAGTATCTAGTTCTGGAAATAACATTTTATAAATCAACAGATGACGCTGATGATCCTGCAGATATTTACTTATGAAAATTTTAACAGGTGAAACCATAGTACGTAGGTTAATCGTTTTTTTATTTAGTATTTTTTCATTTGTCTTGCCCTTTCACAGTCTGTTGTGTCGCTAAATTTTTACTGAGAACATACTATTCGTGGTTAGATGATTCGGCATCTATTTCTAGTATATAGGAGTCCACTTTTGCTGGTCATTCCTCTTATTTTTGTATGCTATATATATATATATATATATATATATATATTTTTATATATATATATATATATATATATATATATATATATATATATATTTTTATATATATATATATATATATATATATATATATATATATATATTTTTTTATATATATATATATATATATATATATATATATATATATATATTTTTATATATATATATATATATATATATATTTTTATATATATATATATATATATATATATTTTTATATATATATATATATATATATATATATATATATATATTTTTATATATATATATATATTTTTATATATATATATATATTTTTATATATATATATATATATTTTTATATATATATATATATATATATATATTTTTATATATATATATATATATATATATATATATATATATATATATATATATATATATATATATATATATATATATATATATATATATATATATATATAATATATATATATATATATATATATATATATATATATATATA